>NW_020955989.1:166073-295193 GCF_003031625.1 Empidonax traillii | reverse complement strand
AATTTGTGGTAATAGTTTTAACCTCTTGCATTTTGAGGGTGTGGGATTTCTGGTGCACACCTGTGTTCAACTCTCCAGTCTTTTGACAGGTATTTGAAAAACACCCAATATTTGTTAACTTTGCAGATCAGCTGATCCAAAATAATTCTAAGCAGCTCAAGGTTCAGATATATAGCATGCTAAGGAGCTTTAGGTAGGTAGCACAGCCAGGATTCATCTGACTAAATACTGTGTTCCCCATATCTCTACCTGAACTGCATTATCTAGACACCCACAAAAGTCTACAGAGTGGGTGAAGAAAATTTAATATTCAGTTTGTCTCTTTTTATGATGATGTTTAAATGACCAGAATGACTCACTCCCTACAAGTCTGTCTTCACTGAGTAACAAAGAGATTGAATATTCTGTGGGCATGCAAAGTGATTTTGACAAGCCTTAGTCAACTTGGCTATTATAGCAGCCTCTTATCAGTCAGAAAACAATGTGACAAGCTTTTTTATCTGGTGCTTAAAGTTGGTCTGTATTGTCTTCCACTGAATTTTGACCCTCTACTTCCCCTTTGGGGTGAGACCCCATAGTGTAGTAACCTGGACAGTTCAGCAGACCAGAGCTGACTTGTTCCATCTCCACTGTTTGGTATTATCTGAGCCAAACAGTCGTTCTAAGAAGTCCAAACTTCAGCTGCAACATTTATTTGAACATGTGGCAATTCTTTTCTGTATCTACAGACAAATTATTTACTCTGCATTTAGAAGGCAAAGTCTTCAAGGAACAGAGATTTCTGAACAGGCTTACGTTATTTTTTTTTTTTCTGCCTCAGTATCATATTATCAGTTATACAACAGTCCCATTCCAAAATCTACTTTTAACACAAGTTTTGATTGATTCAGTGCTATATGAAGACCCAATGAGTGGATTGCCCAGAGACAAATGCAGATATTGGGGAAAAAAAATGCCGTTCCTGTCCTTGCAAAATGTAGAGGAAGCATAGCACTGTGGTCTTGAAAATCTACTTGAACAATGAGATGAGAATTCATTTCCCAATGAGAACATGTCTTCAACTTGTTCTCCCACACTATAGGTCAACAGAGGGATGTTGGGGACACACTTTGTGGCACTGGTAAACCAAAGATCAATCAGCAGCAACAGCCATGTGTCATAACAGACTCTGCAATCTGTGTGTGGTCTAAGCCAGACCATTAAATATGAAAATAACAAATAAATGTGGTTTCAGCAGTGCCTGAAGTGAGTTCCTCACACAGATACATTTGCAGTCTGCAGCACTAACCACCAAGAGCAAAGTAAGACAATATTTGTAACACGCTCTCTATCCAGTGCTGTCTTTTAGTTCTCTTTTCATGAGACTTAATATCTGTCATATACCATACTGGTCCATGCCCAGAACTTGGAACCAAAGTGATGAAGTCAGCCACTCCAGAGGGAGCAAATGTGCAGGTACTTCTTACCTTCTCCACCCTCAAGCACTGGAGCAAGGCCAACCACGCAATAGCTCAAGAAGATGTTCTGCTCACACAGGAGCTGCAGGAAACAATAAAGTCATGCTTTGTTAGCATTCAAAAAATAGACCAGAGGTGAGAATTGAAAACAGGAGGCATGACCTTGCCTTCAAATCAGGAGACCTCTGATTTCAGGGGAGTATTTCTGTGGCAAAGCATTTGTTTGCATGCTAGATAGTCCAAGTGCCCTTACATTACAGATTTATCAGAGATGGGAATGAGGTAGAAGGGTTATGGCTCGATACCTTCTTGATCTGTACCAGTACGTCACACAGCAAGTTAGAAAATTTGTGGGTACACTTTTCATTTTTGCTAGAACATGTCTCTAATTTGTATGCTCAAAACATTTTTTACTTATCTGGTAAACACATGCCATATTGAGGAGAGATTTATTTTCATAAAATAGGGATGGGAAAAAGAAAACAGGGCTAGAAAGTGGTGAGGGGTAAGTTCTCAGTGTTATCCCAAGCACACTGGCTGGGTTGTACACTCCCAATCAGAGAGAGCATTTGGGTGAAGGATCAGGAGCAAAAGTGGAAAGCCTTCATGAAACTAGAGGTGCAAACATCTGTTTAATGGTTCCCAACCAACACAGAAGTGAGCATCAGTCATTTAAAATTCCCGTAGCTGCCTACTCTTGTGGCTTCACAATATATTTTTTCTGGAAGTCCCTGATGCCAAGGTGGGTCATATTTGGCAATGAAAAAAATCTAACTTTTTCATTAAGCTGTTTCCATTTTAAACTTTAGTGTGGAGCTGAGACTCTTTAGCCTCTCTCTGGAAATCTTAATGGAACAAGATGTGTTTCTAGAAAGGCTTGTTTTACTCAAACACATGCTATTAGGTTTCATACAAGAGTCTCAGGGAGGAACTTTAAGCTCCTTCCATTCAGACTGTCACACCAAATTATTTACAGTCTTTGCTAGATTTAATATTTATGCATTTAAATAATAAAAAACAGATTTCAAATTAAAATACTTCCATTGGGTTATGTTGTTGGGTTCTTTTAATTAATTTGGGGAGGGAGGTGTCACTTTCTTCATTATTGAATTGTTGGCAAAATTGATAATGGCTTCATTCTTCAGGCTGAAAATATTTCTCTATTTATTTTATATCTAACACCTACAATGCAAAGAGATCAGATAAAACAGTCAGTGGGATAAATCTGGAGATCAGTAGGAGCATAGCATTATCAAAGGCAGTGGCCCTTAACTGTATCCTTTGATGAGAGCCAGAAGTTCATTTAGTCTCACATCTGTTGTTAGGTTTAGTGTTACTATTTTGGGTTTACAGATGGGAAAAGAAGGTACTAAAATGTTATACAACATCGTTATGGTCATTCAGTCTTACACACAGCTGGGTATTGATGTGGCTTTAAAAATAAAGACATTTGCAACCGTTTTGTGGCCCTTATTAGCAACGCCTGCACTAGCAAGCAATTTGGTAGATCAGGTTTTTTGGTGCCATGCTGTATTGGTGGGAGGGGAAGGGGCACAATTTTGAGGAGTTTCCATTTGTTCCCCTGGACTACATGTTGTATTGCCCCAGGTTGCTGAGGAGATCTTTTCCACAAACCTTTTTCCTTCCACGGTCTCCAAGAAGGGTTGCACTGAGCTCACATGTGCTGTGTTAGTGTCAGGAGCAAATCCCCTCCTTGTTGTCACCACTCGTGTAGGGCTTTGCAGTCCCTCTTGTTGCTGATGTTCCTACCTTATTTCACTAAGAAGCTACCATTTATACAAAAATATCCCATACAGACTTTGGACAAACAGTTGGTTTCATCAATTTGAAGGGGGTGAGATTTCACTGTGAAAACAAATCAGGCCGTAACCTGACACAAAGTTCTTCCTTTGCCAAAAACTTGGTTAAAAAAAAAAAAAAAAAAAAAAAANGAAATTTAATTCAGTTTCAGAGTGTGATTACAACTAAATTATTTTTATCCTCTAAGTGCTTTCAACCTAATAAACAGTACTGATGAATGCCAGCATGAATTTGTGGTAATAGTTTTAACCTCTTGCATTTTGAGGGTGTGGGATTTCTGGTGCACACCTGTGTTCAACTCTCCAGTCTTTTGACAGGTATTTGAAAAACACCCAATATTTGTTAACTTTGCAGATCAGCTGATCCAAAATAATTCTAAGCAGCTCAAGGTTCAGATATATAGCATGCTAAGGAGCTATAGGTAGGTAGCACAGCCAGGATTCATCTGACTAAATACTGTGTTCCCCATATCTCTACCTAAACTGCATTATCTAGACACCCACAAAAGTCTACAGAGTGGGTGAAAAAAATTTAATATTCAGTTTGTCTCTTTTTATGATGATGTTTAAATGACCAGAATGACTCACTCCCTACAAGTCTGTCTTCACTGAGTAACAAAGAGATTGAATATTCTGTGGGCATGCAAAGTGATTTTGACAAGCCTTAGTCAACTTGGCTATTATAGCAGCCTCTTATCAGTCAGAAAACAATGTGACAAGCTTTTTTATCTGGTGCTTAAAGTTGGTCTGTATTGTCTTCCACTGAATTTTGACCCTCTACTTCCCCTTTGGGGTGAGACCCCACAGTTTAGTGACCTGGACAGTTCAGCAGACCAGAGCTGACTTGTTCCATCTCCACTGTTTGGTATTATCTGAGCCAAACAGTCGTTCTAAGAAGTCCAAACTTCATCTGCAACATTTATTTGAACATGTGGCAATTCTTTTCTGTATCTACAGACAAATTATTTACTCTGCATTTAGAAGGCAAAGTCTTCAAGGAACAGAGATTTCTGAACAGGCTTACGTTCTTTTTTTTTTTTTCTGCCTCAGTATCATATTATCAGTTATACAACAGTCCCATTCCAAAATCCACTTTTAACACAAGTTTTGATTGATTCAGTGCTATGTGAAGACCCAATGAGTGGCTTGCCCAGAGACAAATGCAGATATTGGGGAAAAAAAAATGCCGTTCCTGTCCTTGCAAAATGTAGAGGAAGCATAGCACTGTGGTCTTGAAAATCTACTTGAACAATGAGATGAGAATTCATTTCCCAATGAGAACATGTCTTCAACTTGTTCTCCCACACTATAGGTCAACAGAGGGATGTTGGGGACACATTTTGTGGCACTGGTAAACCAAAGATCAATCAGCAGCAACAGCCATGTGTCATAACAGACTCTGCAATCTGTGTGTGGTCTAAGCCAGACCATTAAATATGAAAATAACAAATAAATGTGGTTTCAGCAGTGCCTGAAGTGCCTCACACAGATACATTTGCAGTCTGCAGCACTAACCACCAAGAGCAAAGTAAGACAATATTTGTAACACGCTCTCTATCCAGGGCTGTCTTTTAGTTCTCTTTGCATGAGACCTAATATCTGTCATATACCATACTGGTCCATGCCCAGAATTTGGAACCAAAGTGATGAAGTCAGCCACTCCAGAGGGAGCAAATGTGCAGGTACTTCTTACCTTCTCCACCCTCAAGCACTGGAGCAAGACCAACCATGCAATAGCTCAAGAAGATGTTCTGCTCACACAGAAGCTGCAGGAAACAATAAAGTCATGCTTTGTTAGCATTCAAAAAATAGACCAGAGGTGAGAATTGAAAACAGGAGGCATGACCTTGCCTTCAAATCAGGAGACCTCTGATTTCAGGGGAGTATTTCTGTGGCAAAGCATTTGTTTGCATGCTAGATAGTCCATGTGCC
This sequence comes from Empidonax traillii, assembly GCF_003031625.1. Taxonomy (NCBI): domain Eukaryota; kingdom Metazoa; phylum Chordata; class Aves; order Passeriformes; family Tyrannidae; genus Empidonax; species Empidonax traillii. The sequence goes on along the minus strand of NW_020955989.1, from coordinate 289,984 downwards.
CTTACATGACAGATTTATCAGAGATGGGAATGAGGCAGAAGGGTTATGGCTCGATACCTTCTTGATCTGTACCAGTACGTCACACAGCAAGTTAGAAAATTTGTGGGTACACTTTTCATTTCTGCTAGAACATGTCTCTAATTTGTATGCTCAAAACATTTTTTACTTATCTGGTAAACACATGCCATATTGAGGAGAGAGTTATTTTCATAAAATAGGGATGGGAAAAAGAAAACAGGGCTAGAAAGTGGTGAGGGGTAAGTTCTCAGTGTTATCCCAAGCACACTGGCTGGGTTGTACACTCCCAATCAGAGAGAGCATTTGGGTGAAGGATCAGGAGCAAAAGTGGAAAGCCTTCATGAAACTAGAGGTGCAAACATCTGTTTAATGGTTCTCAACCAACACAGAAGTGAGCATCAGTCATTTAAAATTCCTGCCAACTCATGTGGCTTCACAATGTATTTTTTCTGGAAGTCCCTGATGCCAAGGTGGGTCATATTTGGCAATGAAAAAAATCTTACTTTTTCATTAAGCTGTTTCCATTTTAAACTTTAGTGTGGAGCTGAGACTCTTTAGCCTCTCTCTGGAAATCTTAATGGAACAAGATGTGTTTCTAGAAAGGCTTGTTTTACTCAAACACATGCTATTAGGTTTCATCCAAGAGTCCCAGGGAGGAAGTCTAAGCTCCTTCCATTCAGACTGTCACACCAAATTATTTAACAGTCTTTGCTGGATTTAATATTTATGCATTTAAATAATAAAAAACAGATTTCAAATTAAAATACTTCCATTGGGTTATGTTGTTGGGTTCTTTTAATTAATTGGGGGGGGGAGGTGTCACTTCATTATTGAATCGTTGGCAAAATTGATAATGGCTTCATTCTTCAGACTGAAAATATTTCTCTATTTATTTTATATCTAACACCTACAATGCAAAGAGATCAGATAAAACAGTCAGTGGGATAAATCTGGAGATCAGTAGGAGCATAGCATTATCAAAGGCAGTGGCCCTTAACTGTATCCTTTGATGAGAGCCAGAAGTTCATTTAGTCTCACATCTGTTGTTAGGTTTAGCGTTACTATTTTGGGTTTACAGATGGGAAAAGAAGGTACTAAAATGTTATACAACATCGTTATGGTCATTCAGTCTTACACACAGCTGGGGATTGATGTGGTTTTAAAAATAAAGACATTTGCAACCGTTTTGTGGCCCTTATTAGCAATGCCTGCACTAGCAAGCAATTTGGTAGATCAGGTTTTTTGGTGCCATGCTGTATTGGTGGGAGGGGAAGGGGCACAATTTTGAGGAGTTTCCATTTGTTCCCCTGGACTACATGTTGTATTGCCCCAGGTTGCTGAGAGATCTTTTCCACAAACCTTTTTCCTTCCACGGTCTCCAAGAAGGGTTGCACTGAGCTCACATGCGCTGTGTTAGTGTCAGGAGCAAATCCCCTCCTTGTTGTCACCACTCGTGTAGGGCTTTGCAGTCCCTCTTGTTGCTGATGTTCCTACCTTATTTCACTAAGAAGCTACCATTTATACAAAAATATCCCATACAGACTTTGGACAAACAGTTGGTTTCATCAATTTGAAGGGGGTGAGATTTCACTGTGGAAACAAATCAGGTCGTAACCTGACACAAAGTTCTTCCTTTGCCAAAAACTTGGTTAAAAAAAAAAAAAAAAAAAAAAAAAAAAAAAAAAAAAAAAAAAAAAAAAAAAAAAAAAAAAAAAAAAAAAAAAGAGCAAGTGTTTCCCCAGGCCCTGCTGCATCTCTGCTATCTGCCTGTTTATGAGTCCTCCTCAGGGGGGATGCAGCAGGACATGGGATCACAGACAAGACTGTAGAGCAGCTTCAGTGACTCAGTCTCATCCCATGGACTGTCTGCAGGAGAGCCCCAGAGCTGCCCCAAGGCTGGGAATGCAACACATCTTGTGGGGAGAAGATTTGACACTATCATCAGAGCTGTGCAGCTGCACTCTGCAGTTCTGGTCTTTTCTAGACAGCAAGATGAATTGTCCATTGAATGAGAAATAGATCAGAACTGATAAGCACTGGATACACTGGTCTCTGGATAAAGAGCTCTCAAATGAACCATTTCCATTTTAACTCTTTGGGAGCATCTTACTGAATGCTAACACCAAAAATTTAAAAAAAATCAGGAACCAGATGCACAAATTGTGTCTTTAAAGCCATCATGTCTAAAAAAAAATATCCCTTTCATTTGTATTCTATCTAGTATTTGAGCCGTGAAGTTTATTTTTTAAGTTTTACTGCAAGCACAAGGAACAAGGAACTTGGACTGTGTCAAATATGACCATTAAGTCAGAAACAAAGGATATGTGAAAATGGCCACGAGAAGGTGGGAGGTAGAAATAGTCAGTAATTTCAGACATTTTTCTAAATAGTGGCTGAAAAGAAATTGAAAATTTTGCGGTTAATTTAGGTACACTGTGCCCCTTTGACTTCTTCTAATGTCTTCAGCCACTTTGTTATCATTTGTCTGTTCAGGACTCAAATCAACAAGGTGAGACTGTTGTGTTGGGCACTAAATACCATTCATCAGGGATAAAATATAGGACTGGAAACAACAGGTAAAGGAATTTATGTATGCTAATATTAGGTTCCCTTCTTCCTGCATTTTATCCATATTACATAAATGATGGCAACATCCAATTGTAGGCTATCAACAAGTGAGTGGTTTATAGCAGCACACAACCCACTAAGAACAAGGATTGGAGTTTTACCATCCTAGGAGCTGATGATTTACATTTTCCAAGGAGTATGAATCTCTATCAGGTACTACATTTTCAGATCTTTAAACTTTAGCAATATGTTTTATAGCTGCTATGAAATGGCATGAAATGATGATTTTAATGGTGTTATTGCTTTATGCAAACAAAATGCATTGTGTTCTGTTCTGGAGAAACTTATTAAATTAATGGTCTGTGATGGGTACACTAAGTTCCCAGCTATCCTGCACTAGCAAGAGGGAGAGACTTATGGGCATTAAGGTCCCCAAAAACTTTTCCTGAGACAGATAAAATTGTCCTATGAACCTTCATAGTTAACCCTTGTAGTATTTCAGAATCAGATGCATAGAAATGTTTCTCAGAGCTCAAAAGTACTCCTGTGCTTCAGATCAGAGGTGCAGGGTTGGAGGAGGAGGTTTCCTTGGCAGAGGCCCTAAGCATGGTTTTACATGGATGAATTACATACACCAGATTTTGAACACTGGATGGGGTTACCTCCTTTTTGCTGGCTTTTACAGTCACTTTTTGGCATGGAAAAAGTTAATTCAATTTCATATAGTATTATTACAGATATTCAAAAAACTTTCACTTAACAACAATTAAGTCTTTCTTTACAGTCTCCCTGCTGAGTAACAATGTGGGAGTGGATGCTCAATAACATCTCAGAATCCTTTAATCCAGAGAAAAATATTTCCCTCAGCTCCTTCTTGGAAGTGTTGAATATCCAGCAGAGGATATATTTATTCAGACAATGAATTACAGTTCCATGCTGACAGGGTAGAAAAAGGACCTTTCTCCTACATAGAAAGAGGGGGTCACACTGCATGTTGCCTCCTGTTCGGGCCAATTTTTTGTGTTTGTAGAGGTGAATGTACTCATACAGATGACAAAAAATTCAAACTGTTAAGAGCTGGAGCCATCCCCTTGATCAGACATGAAATGAAGAAATGGACATTTCTAATTACTCTTAATACAAAAGCCATTCACATCTTCCTTTCAAACATATGTACCAGTTGATGACATGCTGCTCCTTTTATTATTTTCTCTCAGCTGTCTGTCTTGTGGGAACTTCAATTATCAGGTTGACTGATTCTTCAGTAATTATTAGTTTGAAGTTCTTTATACATCTCAGCAGACACCATGACTCAGAAAACAACCCACTCTTCTGAATGGATTGTTTAGATAAAGCAGTTCCATCAATCACTCAATGAGCCTTTGAAATATATCCTGGTTTTCCTAACCATTTTTCTCATTTGGACTTCTGAGCATGGTGAGAAGGGAGGATGGATGAGCAGCTGAGAGGCAGCACAGAAGCCAGACAGGTGGGGTTGCATTCATTCCCCCATTCCTTCAGTGGTGGAATTACTCTGCTTGACTTAGACACAGGACTTCACAACCGAAAAAAGGCATTAGAAGATGTGTATGTGTCTTGCACAGATGGGGAAACAGACACAGAAAGGACTGGATATAATCAGATGTGCCTTTTAAATTGAATTAAACAAGTCATTAATTGAATTAAACAATAGATTCTTGCTGCCAAAAATCAGGACCCAGATTTTCATGGATCTGAGGGATGCAGCTTTCACTGAGGGCTAGGAAATCCCCAAGAACAGTGAAACTTCTGCAAGGCTGGCCTTGTTAATCCAGCTGTACTACCAAAAGGTGCAGAAAAGGGCATACAAAAATATTTGGTGTAGTTCCATTAGTCACCTACAAGGCACACTGGAAGTGTCATTCCATCTCCAGTTTCTGCCCAGTTACTGAAGAATTTTTTTCACCATTAATTGACTGTGAACAATTTTGCCTTATTTTCGTTCTGTGTAATGATACATCTTTGTGAGATAGTTATTCTGTTGGAACAGTTCAAATTGGGTTAGTATATAAGTCAGAATCAAAAAAAATCAGAGTGAATCACATTTGCCACAGTCTCCAAAGTATACTAAAGGACTATAGGTCTGCTGAAACAGTGACTTGATTGCATGGCTGAGTCCTTCACCTGCCTATGCCATAGCCACCCACCTGTAAAATGGCAGTGAGAACAGTTGTTTCCTTAGTAAGAGCTTGTCAAAACAAATTCGTAAGAACTTTGAGAAGTACTCGATGCTTTGAAGGAGTTATTACAGAATATAGAACATTTGCTAAGCCTAGAACTGGTCTGTTTCTGGAAAAAAGCTGGAAAAACGAAATAGATTTACTGACTCCCAGAGACTGAAGTGAACTGGCATGACCTGTGGACCTAACAGCTCTGTCCTCATGAAATTAAAGCTGATGCTCTCCTTCCTTCCTGACTGCAATAACATTTGTGATTAGTTCTGACAAAAGTACAAAACTGAAATAATTTTTGCAAAGCAGTTACTCTTCTGAATATTGCATCTTATCAGCAATCTTCAACAGGTTTTTTTTAACTGATTGCTTACTAAGAAGCAGATTGGAATCTTGCAAGTCTGCCTTGTGGTCTGTTTCTCATTTGCTTTTATTTACCATTTTATTACCCCGAGCTAGGTACTTAAATTATAATTCTGAAGCTTATGAGATTGTTTTCTTTGATTTTTTTTTTTAATCTAGTTGTTCACATGTTGTTTTAACTTCCTAACATTTCTCTAGGAACACTATCAACATAATGTAAAATTATGTGTAGAAATCAACTGAATAATACTAGCTTGCTACTTGCATATGATTTTCATGTTAATCTTAGAAATTCACGTTGCCAGAAACATTCCCAGGTGAGGTAGAAGTGAATGCCTGCATTCATCGTTGTTCAGGCCAAAAAAAAAAAAAAAATCAGCCACTTATATAATCCTTGCAAGACTTTAAATAAATATTTTAACTTTTTTCCTTGCTTTCTGTTGCTTGAGCCTGTACATTTTGCTCTGGATGTGTTTTCAATTTGTCACAGTGTCATGGAGGAGAGACTTTTAAAAACAGAAAGAAGGGTGAACTTGTTATAAATATACAAGAAAAAATTTCCTAAACAACACCACCCAGAAAACAGGATCAACACCATAAATATCAGCAGATTCTTGACATCTCAAACCATGAGATTTGCCCTCTCCAAACAAAAGATTGATACTCAAAGAGAAATCAGTGTTTATCAACTAACATGTTGCTGCAGCCCTCTAAAAACCCAGAGAAGCAGAACTCACAAGGCAGGGAAAATGTCTAGTTTTTGTCTTCCACTGTCACTGTGGCATTAGGAACCAGTCAGCTGAAGAAAACACTGATTCCTACACATATTCAGAGTTTTAAAACTCACACAATTTTTTTGTATGCTCCAAGAACATGAGGGGTAAAACAACTGTGAACAGTAGCAATTTCTTTGCATCAAAAAGGATTAAATTTCAGAATTTCCACATTCCTTTTTTTTCTTTCTCCTTTTCTGATGTATCAAAGCAAGGCAGCTTTTATGTGTTTCATTGCTTTGAAAGAGGGGAACTTCAGAGGTTGAATCTAATCCTCAGTCAATTGCAAAACAGTGAATATTCATATATGATCCTTAAGATTCCTGCTTTTGGATCAGGAGGAGAGAAAGACAGGTCCTGAAAACAGGTCCCTGCAGGTACAAAATCTGAAGCCTTTGTGGCAGTCTTGAAAGCCAAACCCATTTTCCAACCAAAGGCCATTTTCCACATGGTCACCATGACCATTTTTATATGTTTAGGTCATTTTCTATCTTTAGATGCACTAAATGCATTTCATGCATTTATGCCATTTGCATATTAATGTGGGGAGATAATCTTTCTCTTGGCCTCCCCTTCCCAAGAAAGTGAATCCACTGAAGACAAGGTGCTTTGTCCATGACTACACAGCGATGAGCTTTCAAAGGCATTGCAATTCACATCTGAGAGTCCTTCAGAAAAAAAATCTCCTGCTTCAGTCTGTGTCCCCAGGTGCTGCTGGACAGGACATGGGCTTCTTGCAGCTGAAATAAAATCTGAGTTATGCTCCAGGAGCACACCAAGCACTTCCACTGCTGATGGGTGTTAAGTTTTCAGAGCCGGAGGAGAGCCAGTCCAAATTACCCATCCTGAAATAATTATAATATGTTTAAATGGTGTTTTGATCTCTTAGACAGAAGCTTCATTCAGATAACTCTATCTAATACCTACTGATAGCCTATTACTGTGTGAATTTATCTATTCCCTTTTGGAGCCTGTTTGTACTTTTGACCTCCTTAAAGAAGCCCAACTGTGAAGCTGCACTTCCTGTTATGTCCAGCATGTCCTCTGCTTTGTTATAAACCTATTACATGGTATTTTATTGGGTTCTACCTGTGGCATGGATTGTGAAAAGTAATGAATACTCTTTCCTATCCTCTTTTGTAACATTGCCTCTCTTGTTTACATTTCAGGCTGAAGTTCCTTTTTAAAGCCTTTCCTCATTAACTAGTGAGAACATCTTTACTGCCTTTCTGAGTTCTGTTTCAAGTTGCATTGTATCCTTTTGGAGACTGTGAGACCTGACCCACATACACTATCCCACAGATTGATGTATTAGAGATAAACATGTTTAATCAGTCTATACTTCTGGAGAAAACCTCACTTGGTATTTATTTGCTGCACTGGTAACTCCAGCAGCATCATGGCACTTTGAAATTGGATTGCAAGAGAATATTGGGAAAAAAGATCTCAAAGTCTGAAATGAGAAAGAGACAGGGTTTTCAAGAGGGGATGAGGCAGGGTGCCAGATCATCACATCCAGGCTCCCTGGCTAGACTGAATTACCTTTCAAAGCCCCTTCCAAACTGGGTTTTTCTAGAGTTCTGTGTTCCTGTAGGGATAGGCACGATTTCGGAAGAATTTATGACAAAAAGCTAGAAATTGATTTTGCTTAGGAAGACTGTAAAATGCTTCCTCAAACGGGTTAGATGTTCGGTTTTTTTTCCTTCCTTCTGCATTTCAGAGAAGCTGTGAGCAAGCTGTCTCCCCGGTATGCAGAGACATTACATGTTTGCACACATGTACAAGGCCTCCTTGGGGCCTGGTGCATGCACCGCAGTCAAGAAATGGTCCTTGTATTTGAAATAAACCTTTTTTTAACCCTTCCACTCCCTTGGCATTCTTGGGAAGAATACTTGTGGATGTTTTCCCTTACAGTTCCCCAGCCGGGGCTTGATGTGTGACTACAGCAAGACCAGGAGCTGGTGTGTCCCCTCTTGTGTTGGTCATCAGATCACAGGAGAGTTCAAAGCTCCAAAATCGGGCCACTCAAGGCCAACCAAAGCTCCTTGTACTGAGACAAGTGATACTTACAAATGCTTTCCCAAAGGGCTCTGTGGGAGGACAGAAGGAGTAGATGGTAGCAGTATTGAGATGCATTTTCTCTTCAAGGCTGGCTGACATTTTTCTGTTGTTTTTCTATGTGGAGACTGAGTTTTTTGAGAAAACTCATTAAACTTGCTTTCTCAAGCTGTGTGCAGGGACATTATCTCAGCACTAACTCAACATCTCAACATGGAAACTGCCTCTTCCTTTATTTCCACACTGCACCCCAGGAGAAGCCTCCTCTCCTTGCTACATCAAGCCAAGACCAACGTCAAGACGCTGCAGTCACGCGTAAGTGACCAAAATCTGTCATGTCACAGCGCAGTCCCAAATGCCCTCAGGCTTCTCTCAACTCTCCAGATGCTTTCTTGTGTAAGCAGCAGAATAATCAAGCACCAGCTGAGAATCCCAAACCTTCATGAAGCTTCAAACATGGAAATACAGCTGGTTGGGGTAGGATATGACAAACTGGTAAGGATCATAAGTGGGCAGCAAACCTGCAGAGACACAGAAATCTGATCACCTCCAATACAGTGAAGTGGAACTGAAGCCTCCCTTCTGCAGCTCAGCTCTTTATTATTTTAGACACATTAAAATGCAATTAAGCGATCTATTTTTGTGTAACTGTCTAATGGAGGATAGAGCTGAGTCTGTCTTTCAGGCTGACTGGTAAGAGAAGCAGTGATGCACCAGTATGTTTTTGCAATAATTGATGTCAGGTGATCCAGCAGCATCAAATCTATTATTATGTCCAGCTACACACTTTGGTTTGTCTTCTTGCTCTTCCTACCTTGAAAGGAGTTTTGTATTATGTGGTGTTGTGTTCTTCTTCTGAAAGAAATTATTTGAAAGGACTGCTATGGTGCAAGAAAAACAACCTACTTTCATATTCTGCCACCGGGATTTAATAAGGAATGACAGTGAATGTGCTTTCCTCACCAGTCCAGGTAGCTGGTAGGATTATAGACTTCTACTACAGCTTAGAGAAATAAAAGTCCCTATAGGATAACAAGAGAAGCAGAAAAGTGGATTGAGAGAGACGGCTCTGAGAGTTACCACACAGCTCAATCTGTTTCTTATGAGGACCTGCATAATTATTCACTGGTCTCCACGTGCCCTGTGGGTGGCGGGAGAGGCAATCCTGGGTTGGCTCAGCTCTGTCCCCCTTGCCTTCCAGCCTGAGTAGCCAAAAGGTCAGAGACAGCCACTGAGCTGAGTAGCTAAAAGGAAGGAGTTCCTGAGCCTCTGAATTAAAATCTATCTCAATACATCATCCATGTGCTTACTTGTTAGTGTCTGGCTGCCATGAAGCCCCCGAGGTCTCCAGCTGGCACCTTTGTGCATGGCAATGCCTCAAGAGAAATCTTGTTCTGTTTGTAGCTGAGCTCTGTATATTACTATTATCAATTTTATTCTTACATATTATTATAATCTGTTAGAATGACATGAGCTCCACCCCCCCATCTAATTAAATTAGATTATTTAAATGAGGGTGTGCAACTTATTATCATCAATAAAGACTTTAAATTACAACTTCAGCATTAATGTAATATCTGTGCTTCTAAGAAAAATGTAAAATAAGAGATGCTACCAGCTCACTTGTTTTCCCCTGCAGCACAAACCAGCAGCTGTCTCAGAAGCTGCACAGGTGGGAGTAATGGGAACAATTGCAGTCACAGGGCAAAGACAACCTCGTTCCCATGTGGGAAGACCTGGGTTTGATGATTGTGCTGATGCTTTCAGGGATCTCTCATGATTTCAACTCTCCTTTGTTTCATTTTTCACCACTTAAAAGTAAGAGTTTGGGGGCTGCATATATCCTACCTTTATGTTTTTCCTAGTCTAAACAAGTCAAGACCAGACCCTGACTGTATGAAAAAATCTGGAGACAGATTTATTTTAAAAGTAAACCCCCCTCCAATAATTCAGTGATGATAGTTTCTTACAGAAAGACTTGCACATTATTCTTATTGTGTTTTAAAATTTAGAGCAATCCCAAGACACTCCCTCCTCTACTAGTGTTGTATTCCCAATATCCTCATTAGTGAGCTTTGGAAGAAATAAAACAAAAAGCCCTTCAGGAAATATAAGGGGAGAAGATGGGAGAGTACAGAAGCTCCAGCCAAAAAGCTAAGAAAAGCAACAATTTAGCTCAGACTAAAAATATCTCTATTTCTGGTGACGGGATCCAGACACGGAACAAACGCTGGTTTGTGTCACTCAGCTCTGACCTAAGCACATGCAGTGAAGAGTGTAAGCAAAGAAATGGCAATTAAACAGTTACAAAACAGATTCATGGGATCAGAAATGAGTGGCATTTCAGTTCCCACGGCAAAGAAACCCAGCTAGCAGGGCTCACTCGTAACAAAACAGGCCAGTGCTTTTTATATCCAAAAGCTTTAATAGCTTGGGAATGTCAAACATGCCTCTGCCCAAATTTAATCTCTGCTTTCCAAACTCCTTTCAGCTCTCTGTGTCTCCTCTGAGCTCCTGAACTTACTGCAGGTTTCCTGCTTTGTGCTCCCCAACCCCGGCCAGATCAAAGGAATGCTGGGGAGGAAGGTTTGAGAGGGAAGAAAAACAAGGGGAAATTTGTTTTCCTAGAAATATGTTTGCTGACTTGCAGTTTCCTTATGCTGATGTTGTTATTCGCAGCACAACCACAGGCCTGATAAATACGGGTCAGAAGCAACTATGGTGGGGAATAATTGCAGGGTGCTCAACCCATCGGAAAAGAGGAGGGCAGGAAAGGAATATAGCCTTGCTAAAGTCACCCTTGGAAAGGTGTGATGATTTGGGTACACTCGTGGGGACCCCCTGCCTGAGCGGTGTACCCTGGCAAGACCAGACAACCATTTTAATAGAGCTTTTCTTTAGGGACTGTGCCATGATACTGAGACAGAAAAATCGGAGGACTACAGCAAAGGGTAAAGAGAACCAGTGGCATGGGAGACCTTCACTTGCTCGCTCTTCCCTACTGTCCTAAGGAAGAAGCATGAGTTTTTGCTGTGAACTTCTATGCTCTGTCTCTGAACATGTAAGGCTGTGAATAAACAGGGACGAAAAGATTGCCCTACCAATGCACTTCTGGGAAATAGAGAGAACTTCTTGTGACTTTTCTTAGTCCTTCAAGAAAAACTTCTGGGGCTGGAAGATGATCAAAGGAGCAAGGGAACACTTGCTCAAAAGTTGTTACAAGTCACGTTGGGAGGTGACCTCTGGTACCCTAATCCAGTAACTGGACTCAGCTAAATTATATGGTGACAACTGCAGCTGTGGGACACAAACTCCTTTGCATGGACATATTCTGGAGAACTCGCTGCCTGCAAACATTAGGGACCAAAATATGGACAAAAGAGATACCTAAGTACTGCTTTGGGGATACTTAAACACCATATTCATGATCCTTTTGGTGTCTCGTTTGTTGCTTGTGAGCTTTTGGGGGTTTGCAGCATCATGGGGTAAAGGCAGGCCCTTGTACTTATGGAAGAAAGACCTAGAAAGGGGAATAGGGAGCAAGCAGGGTGCTCAGTGTAGTCCAGTATGTCACAGACTAAGGATGATGACTACATCTGTCATCAGGGAGACAGGGCTGCCAGATATGTCCAGGAGTCCAGTTCAATCATATTGCTGTTCAAGTCATACTAAATTGTCAGTCTGTAAGCAGAATGATGCAGAGAAAAAGCGTGGGATAGCCAATAAAAGCAATTCTGCACTAACACAGAATTAATCTGGTACATTGTTTCTTGCTTGTTGAACAAGTTACCTCTTAATTAAGTGCCATAAAAGCTTGATATATACTACTTTTAGAGCACCTTAAGTGCACAAGGAATTGCTTCTCTGAACTTGGCCGTGCCCATCTAACACACAAGACATAAACATCATTTTTTGGTTTGCTCAAGGGGTAAAGAAAACCAGAATTACCAGAACAGAAGCCCCAGGCAGTACAGTCCTGCTGTCCAGTGTCCTCACACAGTGTCCTCCAGCAGAAAGCTGGTGAGTCAAACCAAGCAGGTAACCAAGGAGCTCGCACTATCTTCATTGCCACAGTGAGACTGACTGATTTCTCTCTTCTCTACCTCTCTGAAACTTACTGTTACTTACTAAATTCCAGGCTCCTTATCTTTGTCAAGACTGATGAAAAAGATGGGCTTGAGAAGTATTGGGAGGCAATGACTCCCTGACAGACAGATAGAAATGCAGTTCCATAAACCTTGTCCTATTAGAAAAAGGCTTTAATAATCCTGTCTACTACCTTCTTTGTTATTGCCAAAATCTCTTCAAAACGAGATAAAAAATTAATATAAAACAAAAGTGTCTGCTGCTTAGAAGTTTTGTTGGGTGTTTCCCCCGTATTTCAAGCGACCAAAAGTCTGTCCAGATTAAAAGAAAACGTACTTGTCAGCAGGCTTAGGCTGTACCCCAAAAGCAGACAAAGTGTGGTTCTCTCTGGTGATAAACACTGTGACTAACACTGGAAAGTGCATCCACTTATCCATCCAGATTGTAAAATATAGCTGCTCTAAACAGTAGCAGCCAACCCTGCATTTTGATAATGGTAATTAATTTGTTCATACAAGAACAAAACCAAAACTCTTTTTAGGTCTTTTGATCTAAATCATCTTTCCACTTACAGACATCTAAGTGGTTACTTATGGAGTTAATTGTGTGCCAGAATGGTCATGAATGATATACTTCTACATACCTTCAGTGTACCTGAACAATATCCCTGGTCATAGGAGTAAGAGTGCTAGAAAGCACCTTCTTCCTTCTTCCTGATTTTCCCTTTGTATCACAAGGACTTCATTTAATTGTTCAGCCCTTTAAAATACATGAACAGCTATGTCAATCCCTTCTGAAGTGAATGACCCAACAAACAAGCAAGTCAGCATCCTGTTAAACCTTTAGTATTTTCCCAATTCCTTTGTTTAACATCTCCCCAGTCACTACTGAAAACATAATAGTCCCTGTAGGGTCTCCAAAAGGAAAGTAATGGTCAGAGTCAAGGAAACATGGAAATTTTTCCCATGCCATCTCCATTTTGTGAAAAGGTGAATTGTCATGAAGATCAGCACTCAGCAAGTTGACCTCTCTTTTCATTGTTTCTAAATGGCATACATGTAGTCTGGCCATTTTTTCCCTACAGAGCATTTGCTGGTACAGCACTTAGGAAAATGAAAATTTAATAGTCGCTGTGTGGCTATTTTGAACACCTGGTTCCATCCCATGACATCCTCTCTGCCAAACCATTCCCATTTCAAGCCGTGTAGCTGTTTGAAACACTTGTATGGCATATACCTGCGTCCTGGACCACTCTGACAACTGCTTTCTCAGACAAAGTGGATCAGCCCTTACTTCTGTGGAAAGAAGGCAAGAATAATGCTGGAAAACAGCACTAGGAAGAAAGGACAAAAAAGGCATCACTGATTATGCTTGTGCTCAGCACTGAGGCATTTCCACTTCCCCAGCTCACCCCAGGCCAACAGGCTTAAAGTTATGTCAGCCCCTAAAACTGCAAATCTGAAGGATGTTAAAGCTGCCATCCAGATTTTCAGGCCCAGATCACCCTGCCTGCCTTTCAAAAGATTGTAATGGGTAGGGGATGCTTTGCTGCCTATCAAGCTAGAAAGGTTTGGAGGAGAGAGGTATGTTCAGCCCAGGAGCCTTTGTTCTCTGTGATGGCCTGTGATGCATCTGACTGCCTGTAAATGAAAACATCAAAACTCCTCTTTCTTCAGGCTAAAACTGAGGGTAGTTTTACAGAATGTATACATACAAGTAGGTAGGAATGTAGGCCAATAGTATTAATAATTACTGTCTAATGGTCTTTGACACAGGATCAGGAGGGAAGAGGTAAAGGCTCAGTGTAGTCCATTAATCCACCCAAGCAGAGCACCCACAGCTGCAATATTGAATTAGCTCTTTCTGTGACATTGATAAACTACAGAAGAAAAATTTCAGGCCAGAAAAATTACTGCTAGGATTTAGCACTGCCAGATCATCCAAGAAATTGCTTAATTTTCAACTTGATAAGCAAATTGTGTATTGGCCCTCATTTAGCACTTTTCACCCTTTCGGCTTCAAAATATTTTGCGAAGTCAGCAGCTTCTGAGATACCTTTAGTTCAGGGAACACTTCACTCATGACTGAAATTACGTGGTGTGTTGTACAGAGATGTAAAAACAAGATCCATAACTATTCTCTCTCTACTCCTACCCAGAAGAACAAAGGGATACTACACAGGTGGGATGGAGCCATTCAAGCATGACGCCAACCACAACGCATTCCCATGATGAGCACACCATAATTTTTAATGCTGTTTTTTGTCAGGCCTTTTATTTAGGTAGATTATACAGCAAGAAAGGGACTACCAGGTCAGCTTCACCCCATGTAGTGCTCACAGCCCACTCCCCCATCTCTGAGAAAAGCCATCTCTGCAGGATTCAAAAGCTGAAGAACTGTTCCCCAGGGTTGTCATGCAATAATTTGCCCTGAAAAATCGTTTCATTCAACCCCATTTCAAATGTTGATTAACCTGTAACCCAAAATTATGAACTAGAAATCTGTTGCACAAGTGTATTCACTCTGCCTATTCTGTTTGCAGGTACTGCTATTATCAAGACAATTGCCTAATCTTTTTGTAGCTCCTGTTCAGTTGTTCAAAATAACCAAGCCCTGTGCCTTGGATATCCTGTCTATTCCTCTGCAGAAAGCTTCACTGCAGAGTCAAGGATAATTTGGATTTCTACATACTCCCTCATCAATATTGCTTTCTTACAAGGGAAACAAGAAGTCGATTCTATAGAAATTTTGATTAGCATTTCTTTTCACAGGATCAAGGATTTCAGTCTTCAGGCTGTGTACTTTATATCTATTCCTACATGTTCAAGTGTCCCTTGAGTCTGGTTGCTTTAGCATCTGTATTTCATGTAGACTTCGAGCATTCCAGAATGTGCTGGGCTTCCTACAGTTGTGGAATAATTTGCTGTTCATTTCATATCAACTATCTGCTCAGACCTTACATTTCTCCGATGTGCAGCCTGGTTGAAATCAAAATTGACAGAATCATTATCAGTGGGAAAACCAGAGACATCAATAAAAGAGTTAAAAATGCAGGGATTTTGAAGGCAGCACAGAGTTGCTCTGCTTTCCTGCCAACTACCTTAAGTTCCCACAGCATTTGAGTTATATTCCTCAAAAACATATCTACAGAAACATCCAAGAACATTTTGTTCCTTCCTGACTTTTTTGGCAGTGCAAGGAAAAGTGACCAACTGGCTTTAAAATAATAGCTCTATATATCTTTTCTGAGGTGTATGCCTGATTTAAGCAGAAACTAAATAGTCTGAGTATTGACTGAAAGGTAATTAAATTGCATCTGCTCTAGAAATAATGCTAAACCACAGCTCACAGCTGGAGGATGCCTGAAGCCCCCCTGTCCTCCATCACTCTCAGGACAGGCTCCTGCTCTCCTTTGAGCTGGGGGTGGCTGCTGACTATGGAGAGTTATTCCTGGGGTGCTCCTCTGAGCTTCTTGTGCACCTCTGGCAAACACCTCTCTCAAGTTATGGGGAGAACCAAATGCATCAGGACTTTACTACAGAGCTGGTGGATTCCCAAGCCAGGACATAAGCATGTGCCAAGAGAAGCGTTTTAAAAAATGAATATTCCTCTGCTGTAATTCTAAAGTCAGATGTTACTTGGCAGGCAGTGCACTGGGACTGTCTCTAGTGCTGGTATCTCACCTTTGTGTCTCTTCAGCTGTTCCCTGTAACATTGGCTACTGGGATTTTTCTTTACAGGTAACAGGATCAGGCAGCCTTTACAAACTGGGATGCTGTGGTTGCGTTTGTTTGTTCCCATATGAAAAATACAGACATTTCAGAGCTGAAATAATAGTTTCTATCCCCTGCCTCCTAAAAGGAGAAGGTTTTACCTGCCCACATCTCTGTCACCCGTCATCACGAAGCTATGCCACTGAGTTGGGTGGGAAGAGAAACTGTTGAAC
The DNA here is from genome assembly GCF_003031625.1 of Empidonax traillii. Lineage (NCBI taxonomy): Eukaryota > Metazoa > Chordata > Aves > Passeriformes > Tyrannidae > Empidonax > Empidonax traillii. Next base: position 273,962 of record NW_020955989.1, on the reverse strand, counting down.
AGAGGCCTTTTCTCACAAACAATATATTTCTGGAGATGCCACCTCACACAGATATTAAAGATTCCTAATAAACGTGAACGCTTCAGTGTGGGTTTAAACAGGTCACTTCATGAGTTCACTGACACTGTTCATCAGTCAGTGCTATGGCCAGGGCTGCATGCCTAACTGCCATGGGCTGCATGTGGTGTTGGCAACGCTCGTATGCACAGTTCTTGTCCCAGCAATGTAACAAAGCAAAATATGCAGAAATGACACCCAGTGCAAAGGCAGCAAAAATCATTTTAGTGAGTATGCTTTTTGTTATCTGCAAGGAAGGCTCACATCTTACCAAGAAATGGGCAATAAAGTGTGTGCTTCAAAGTAGCTGCCTTGAAGCTCAAAGTCTGCCTTTATGCCAACACATAAAATAGGCACGTCCTGAGCACTGGGGAGAGCATATGTGTTTGGTCAAGTAGCAAAAGAAGAAAAATGTTCCTATCTGAACAAAAAGCAGAAAATAAAATAGTAGGCATCGGCCTCCAGGTTTTCCAAGCTGTCTACTTCTGCTGTTGAATCAGGAGGCAGAGGGGACTCATTCCTTATCTTTCAGCTGTGTAACAGCGGAGGAAGAGGGTAGCAAGAACAGACCAAGCCAGAACAATATATCAAACTTGGCTACAAAAATCCCTTGGCTAGCTAGAAACCTCAAGGACATTTATGTGTAGAAAAGCCACAGTTTTCAAATAGCAAATTTGGAACGAAACTATATCCTTGCCTGAGTGGATAAAAAGCCTATGGTGTATATGAGGACAATATCTAATAATTCTATATACCAAATCCATTAATAGAAAATGTTAGTAGTTATTTCTAATTTAGATGGAAATATCATGTTTGATGGGCTGTCAGTGGTTTAACTTGTGATTAATCCAGCAAGTATTGAGCTGTAATTATTTGGGTCTGAGTAAACTCCAGAAAGATTCTATGTGATTAAAGACACTTTAAGACTCTTTTCCAACAGAATTTCATGCTCCTTCTTAGTTTACCAACAAAAGCATCATTCTGTGACCTCATCAATTTTTTCAGTTGTTGAAGTTCAGTACCATTGGGATGGATGTTTATACCAACTTGAGAAATACTAGAGTCTTGCTTACAGTGAGACTATTAATGCAAACTTTCCTTAAAACTGATTCATGACAGTTTTGCTCTTTACAACATACTTAGGTGTCACATCCCATTCAGAAATCTGAAATATCTCCTGATTTCATCCATTTCCATGTAAGAATTCAGTACTACTTTTATTACTCCTCCACTCAAGTTGTTCTATAGCAATTCATATTTATTTAAAATCCCTATTGACTTGCTTTAGATTCAATAAATAATTATTTCCTAATTTTTGCTACTTCTCATCATTTTATCATAAAACTCTTAATATTTGCTTAAAAACTAAAGTTCTGAAATTACATTATGATGTGAACACTTCCGGTTAAAAAGACAAAAACAAAACAAAAAAACACTTCTACCCAATTAAAAAAAAGAGAGTAAAATATTAAAAACATTCATATGATATGTTTTAGAACTTGATTCACNAAAAAGAGCAAGAGAGAGAGAAAATCAATAAGATTCCTGAATAATTCTTCTTTGAAATGATCAATCAATGAGCCCAAGAAAATATTTACGGGGGTCAAAATAAGAACTGCCAGCTACAGTGGTAAATAAAGTCTAAGTCAGTTTTGATCTGTTTCCCTATACCCTAAATACACTCAGGTTGTAAATAGAACAAGGGAGGGAAGAAAGGTCTAAGGTACTCTCTGTATCTAAGAACTCATGCCCATACCCTGGCACAAACAAAAGGTCACATTACCCAATGTCCTTACATGTGCTACTGCTTGTGTCCTACTGCTGCTAAGAGCCTGAATGTGTGCTATTAATAACCACACAATCTAACCTTTCCCCAGGGAGACACAGAGGAAAAGTGCTTAGTACCATACAACAAGGCATAGCATACTCAATTTAAAAAAAATGGGCCTAGCCAGCCAGGCTCCAGCATCAGCACTCCAGTGGGTATCAAAAGCAGTGGGCACCATCAAACCAAAGAGCTCATCTGCAGTAAATTGGTGAAATGCTGCCAATAGAGAGCTTTCAGCATCCTTTTTTCTGATGGAGCGCTTCCCACTTGATTCCCTTTCGCATGGGCAGCCCATCGTCCTGGGACATGGCTGCAGTGGAAATTCCCAGGGTGAGTGGTCTCCTGGGATACTGAAGAATATGTGTGATTCCTCGTGTCTTCAGGTTGGGGAAGCTGTGCTGCTACAGCAGCGTGCCCAGCTCACCCCACCAGCCTCCAGGCACAGAAATGACTGGTATTTCTTCTCCACAAATCAGCTACAGTGTTTTGCTGTTGGAGGGCATTTGTCTTCGTGTTGGGCAGCTCTACAGTGAGTGCAGCCATCATGAGACATGCAGAACCACGTGGTGTGCCTGGATGGACTGCATCATGATTTTGGGCAGAGATAACAGACCAGGTGCATGAATGGGGTTTCTCTTTCCATTGCAGAGTGAAATATGAAATATCTCCCAGCCCTGCCTCCCTGCCTCTCCTCCATCTCAGGCTCTCAGTGCACATTACCATGGCAGTGCAGCACTCACAGGTGAGAACAAACACAGTGTGTGAAACTAAAGCCTAAGGAAACTTGTTATTCCATCTCTGATAATAGCCAACAGCAGATGCTTTAGGAAGAAGGTGGTGAGGCAACCAAATGTAACACTGTCCTGGAGAGCTCCAGAAAATTGCTGCTCAGGGACTTTAGGAGCTGAAAGAAAGGTTTGGGAGCTTAATAGGCTGTGATTCATATTTCTTCATCTTCAAGGAAACGCTTGTCCACTCACAAAGATAACAGCCTGCAATGAGAGTCCCACGGTTCAGCTGTGTGTTGTAGAAACTAATCTCTTTTGTTTCTTTTGAACCTCTGTAGTGGTCCTCCTTTGTGCTCTGAACACAACTCACCTTCTGTTTCTTATTTACTTCTTTTGCTTGAGCCATGATTTTAGGCTTCTGCCACACAGCCCAGCAGAGGTACAGATTATCAGGTAAGCAACACTGACAGACTCATCAGTAATGCCTATACCCTTGCGGCCACAGGGACACAAAATATTTTTAAAAGCTTTGGGCAGGGATATTTTCCTCCAGGTCAACATACTCATCCTGGCAGTATTGCTGTGTTGACTGTGTTTCCAAAGATCCCTCATACTGTGACTTCCTTGGAAAATGAAGAAATATCTCAAAGATAAGAACTCTCCTATGGCAAGGAGAGAATATGCTATTAAAGGAGTAGATGCTGGGTAATCACAGTGTGAGCCTCTGGCAATTTGAATGCCCAACTTGTATGAACAGGATGGAAACCACTCATTTCTTTATCACTGCACACTGTGTTGTTCATGATGTTTGAGCAGCCAAGAGAGATGTGCCACTGTTGGGGATGTGGGGATGAGCCACCTGCAGATTCCCAGCAGCCAGCTGAGGGACAGACACAAAAACCAGCAGAAGTGCTGGGAGTGCTAGGACAGCCTGCACCACACAGTCTGACACGGCTGCTTATCGCAGGTATGCCAGGATGGGCTGTGTGACTTGAAGAAAACACAGTGAATGAATTTTCTGATGTGCAATGGAGAGTATGATGGATATATCCTGGGGGGATATTAGAAAACAGACAGATGTGTGAGACAACCTGTGGCTGCCCACAACCACCATATTGTAATGATTGTCCCTCAACAACCCATTCTCTCCAAGATCTCCAGCGATTTGGTCCCTTGAGCTATTACAGGAACAGAGCAGCTCTGTGTATGCACATCCACTCTGTGAGCAAACACCAGCTGGGTGAAAAGTTCAGGCGTGTTTTTCCAAAGGAGATGGAAATTGTTCAAGCAGAGATAAGCCACAGCTTTTACAAATGACAAAAAGCTCAGATCCGAGCCAAGTTACGACCCTTCAGCAAACCAGGCATGTACTGGTTTGGCTGTTTTCAGGATCTAACTGCAACATCCAAATAGTGTATTACAAAAACTTGTATTCAAGAACTTTGCAATCCTTTTTTCTACAAACTCTTCTGGTCTGGAAGCCCAGTTACTGGTTATTCACGAATCCTTCACTAATTCCAGCATATTTCTTTTTAGCAGGAAGATATTGTCACCATAGCTACACTGAATGCTTTGCTACTGCTCTCACATAGCTTGCTATCAGGGAAAGCTGATTTATTCATTTGAAATGTGTTTTGTTGGATTATATTCTCACAAAAGCTTGATTTTTTAACCTGACAAAACTGATTACAAAGTACTGACATAAGAAGACATTTTGGCTGCTCTCTCCTCTTTTTACTTCTTCTGTTCTCCATTGTGCTGCCAGGTCATGCTCTCAAAATTAGTGAGTTATTTCAACAGCAAAATTCCTTTTGTCCTTGCCAGTGTACTGTCATTTGCCATCCCAGTGAGGAAAGAAAGAGAACTTTTCGAGGCTCTGAAAAACAGTTGAAAATTAATGGATTCAGTGAACCCTGACCCTGCCTCTGAAGGTAATTTGTCATTCTGTTCATCTGAGTATCAGTGAGGTCCTGGCTCTCTGATGGTTTGCATCACCTCCCTCCAGCCAATTCTGATGGCTTTGCCTGGTCTTCCTGGAAATTGACTGTGTCACTGAAACACTTTTTTTTTTCTGAGCCCATGCTAAGCAGAGCTAGCCACCACCTGCAAAGAGCATGAGGCACTCTGAGGGACTGGAACAGTTCCAGGCACCACAGCTTCTGGGCAGGAGGGTTCAAGTGTGAACAAACATGTGGGTACATGGACTATGGGGTTCTTACTGGAGGAAGACAAGAATGGCTGCTCCAGCAAACAGCAACACTTGGGATTAGTAAAAGGCGTGTTTCACCCAGAAAATGGGTTTAACATCCCTTGGTAGCACTTCAGTGAGCTGTCAGCATGACTCAAGCTCTTATGAGGACACCAGTGAGGCTGGTGCAAGTTAGGGCAGGGCAAACCTGGGAAGGGTGTTATCCAGATTCCTGTGAAGAACACACCTCTGGTACATCAGTACCAAACACCTCATAATACAGAACTGTAGATAGAAGGCATAATCCCAAACCTTTATGCACAAGAGGAAAACAAACAGGAATATCCATCTGCTTAATCCATATTAACAGAATGGCAGGTGTTCAATAAAACACGGGCCAGCAGCTGAGCTGGTGTGAGTCCACGCACATTAGCATCACTGAGATCAGTGTTCCTCACCTATTGACTGTACAGATTATGCTGAGTGTATGTTGAAGAGTTTAGTGAGGACAGGATGGTAAAGAAAGACAAATATCTACATAAAGTCTTCCAAAATAAAAGCCTGTCTTCCAAGGAACCACAAAAAGGAAGAGCTGTAAAATTACACCCTCTAGTTCGGTTTCCTCAGTTTGCAGACAGGATCCATTTTCCCTAGAAAATTTAGGCATCAGGAGAAAATTCATGCTGTCCTAAAAGCAGTGCTTAAGATGTCTGGGGTGATGGTCTTTCAGATATACGTCTGCCTCCTTTAACGATCCCTAAAATTTTAAAAGGCTGAAGGCAGGTGAGATAATTCCCATGCTAAGAGTGAAACTGTGTGCAGAACCTTACTGGATTTAGGCAGAGGATGAACATGGAGCTTGTCAATATTTTACCAGTCTGGTATCTCAGGATGTTGAGCTGTCAGTCTCTGGTCAAGCAGGAGCCCCTCCTTTAGACAGGTTTCCTCTCTAAAAGCTGCATTTTCTGTGGAAAATATCTGGTGCTGGTAAACAGGGACAGAAAAAGCAGAGAAGCAGTTTCAGCATCATTTTTCAACATGCAGCCAGTCCTGGGATGCCACTGACATAAGACTTGCCAAGTCTTAAATCCACAGATCCCAGAGATGTGCTGTAGGTTGCCTGGGGTATTTGACGGACTGGTTTCTGATCCACAGTCCTTCCAGAAGGTCTGTGGGGAACAACAGAGGGCAGGCAGCTCTTTCCACAAACAAAAGCACAAGAACCTGTCTGTCATGTGGATGAACATCGAACAACTGACCCACACACAGCAAGAGGGACATTATGATGCTGTCAGTCAACTCCTATTATTCTGACTCTTCTACCTTGCAGAAGATGGGGAAAAAAACCCTTTGTACAAAGAGACAGTTGTTTTAGGCCAACAGGGAGCACATATCACCATACCACAAACCTAGGTGAGTGTCTGCCAATGCCAAAGTAGCTGATGCCATAACAGGGAATGATCCACTCAAACTAGGATCATGTTGCTGGCAAGAAACTTCAACCAAATAAGGCAGGATTGACCAGAGGCCCCTACCCTGACTTACTGAGGGATTTCACATGCAGAGGAAAAACACTAGGAAATACACTAGGAGCACTTACACATCTTCAGCCATCACGTGTAGCTAAACTGAATGCAGAAAGCAGCCACCATTCACCAGAGATGCTCAGTGCTTCCTTTCAGAGCCTGAGACATGGGTAAGGGCTTTTGGGGGTAGTAGGGGTTTTGTGGGAGGGAGGTTTATTCTCTCATCTGCTTGGGCAAATCAAGATATCACAGGGAATCACAGATCAATCTCTCTTTTCATTCTAAGGAAGGATACCTGTAAGTTATAGGAAGGGAAAAGCAAGAGCCAACAATATCAGGAACTTATGCTTTATCAACAACCAGTTCCAAAATGATAAGAACTCCCTCCTCCCAAAGCTTCTGAAGTGGAAAGCTTTCAGTTCATTCCCCACCAGACTCACCAGTTCCACAAAATGTCCCAAGCCCTGGTCATTCTCTCAACCATATTGCACAGAGAACAGACCAGTCCAGGTCAGTGTGGGGTTGTTTGTAGTTGAGAACATTCAGAAGCTGAATCCCTGCTGTTGCTATAAGCTTGTCTTCGGGCACCCCCACCACACCAGAGCCATGTACCAGTCTGGTGTGGGTACCCTGGCAAACAGCAGCACTGCCTCATTCATGCACAGGGCTCCAACAGAGGTCCCTTCCCACCCTAAGTACTCTGTAATTCTGTGATTAATATAACCAGAATCTGGGTCTACCTTGCTGTAATCACAGCTCAACCTGATGCGCCAACCGATTCCTTTTGGTGTAAATTTTAAAACTAATTACAATGGCTAAATCTGCACTTTAGTATGGGCAGAAGCAATAGTCAAATCAATCCTATTTATGTTATACTTACAAGATTTTATCACCTGAAGGCTATTGACTGAGGGAATTAGCCTATAGGGGGATGTGAACAGCATTTGGGGGTCTCGGAACAACTCATGAACTGAATTGCATGGCTAATAACTAATTCACTGACGATCCCTTTGGAGGTAATTACCTTCCATTGCCTAACAAGACAACACCTGACAAGATTATTTACCACTTCATTACACCGATTTGTCTAATTCAGCTGCTCTGTTTTCCATATTAAGCACTATTAAAAAACATCCACTTTGTGTCACCGGTGGTCTAAACGATATCCACAGGCTTCCAGCAACAGTGTGGAAGGATGATAAAATACCAAACAACCCCTAATCACACACAGCTATCAAGGTACAAAAGGCTGCATTTTGGCCAAGCACCACAGTCACTGCTGGACCTCTGAGAGTATTCATAACAGATTTCACTGTACACAGAAGGGATTAGCCTTGCAAACTGGAAGGGAAATGAATGCCTGGGCCACTGCTTTTATGATCAATGAGTACCTTATACAGTTGCTTTCCCACCTTGGGGATAAAAAAGTGATTTTTTAATCAAGACAATAATTCGAAATCTTGGGGGCTTGAAACTGCATGTCAAAGAAAGCTTGATATCAGTGGAAAAATATTTTGGTTTGATGTCATATTGTATTTGTCAAAAATATTAGCTTAAATTAATTAAAAGCCATATTGAGACATAAATATCATATTTTTGGGTTAAAATTATCACTAGGTCTTTTAAAATTGAAACACTTCCAATATTCTCCAGGGAAGAACTTCAGTTTTGACAAGTATTTTTTTTTAGCTATTTATTTATTCAAATTCTAAATGTATACATCTTCTGTAAATCAATAATGACCTTCACCAAGGGATCACTCTCAGATTCCTCGTACACAAAAACAAAGCACCTATAGAACCTATCTGGGGAACATCTCAGAATAAAATCTGTTTTACCATATTTGCAACATGTTCTTGGAGATATTTAATATGCACAAAAGGCACAGACATTTATCTTCATAATGCAGTTGGACATTTTGATCAATCACAGTTAACTCAAAGCTTATAAAAAGTGAATTATGTGCACTTCCTAAAAATCCCAGCAGCCAATATTTCTACTTCTGTTTCTGGCTAATTTACATTAATTTTACATTGACTAATTAGTCTCCATTCAAGGATTAGAAGGAGGTAGGCTGGTTAGGTTATAAGTGTAAACCCACCATGTAGCAGTACGCTGATCCCTGCTTTTGATCAGAAGCTTTGAGCAAAGCCACTGCCTTAAAAAAAGGCCAATCTGACAACTTTTTTTATTCACAGGTGCTAAGTTTCATTCTGGCTCAGGAGGTATTCTGAAAGAATAATTATTTCCTTCCAGATATTTGCTGACTTCCACATATATTTTGGGACTGCGAGGCAAGTACTTAATACAGCAAATGTTATATTGTTATTTCATGGCTAGAGCAGAAAAGTTGTTTGGCATCTTAAGATGAGTATTTGTATTAAGGCAGAGCTTCATCTGCATTTAAACAATTTTTTAACATATTTTGGATATTTATTGCAAATTTACAGTAGTTGAAGTGTTAACATTATGCTGTTTTCACTGAACTCCCTGCCAAACTCCTGCAGCCAGTCCTGGGGATAAAATTCATAGAGTTGGGCTCTGAGTGCCACAGAGTTTTATATTTTATCCAGGAAAATGCTTCTGGTCAGATATTTGACAAAAAATTACAAAATTATTAATAATAAGGCCAGTAAAATGAATGAACTTGTAAATGAATAGTGGCCTCAGGGGTTAAGCAAGGAAAACTGAAGCTGTATTTGGGCTCTAAAACTTCAGTGAGGTAAATTAACACAACTCAGTTTTTCCTTGTGTCATGTTGTCAAATCATCACTCACCTTCTCAGATGTGCTGTGAAGTTGATTGCTCAAATAATTTTTTTAGTTCTAAGAAGCCCTAAGTGTTGTTAATGATTATTCCCACAGTACTGTCAATCACCATATATCTAAGTCATGAACTAGGCCAGACCAAGACAAGATTCCAGGTATTCCTGAATTCTGAACCTAGTCATTAGAGTAACTAATCATACATCCTTCATCAAATTAGTTAAATCTGCATTGTGAGAGATATTTTGGTACTTCAGGATACAAATGACTAAAGTCAGTATTGAAAATGGATCTGTGAAGTCACTCATCACAAGGCTGAATGAAGGAAAACCATCTCAATGCTGTACTCTGCCAAGAAGGAAAATTGCAATCTATGCACTTTGGGGGAAAAAAATAGAGAAATATAAAAGAGAGAATAATGTTTGCAAAGTACTTTGAGAGTTTAATGCAGATATAAAATGTATCATCTGTTAGAGTCATCACAGAGTAATACCTAAACAGAATAGACATTTATTTGGCTGAGAGCTACCTGAGGCAAATGTCTGAGAGAGAATTCAGGGCAGACAGACATACAGAGAAAAACACAAGAGTATCTTTTCCTATTGGTGAACTTATGAAGGATACTTACTCTGCAACAGAGAGAATTGTTATAGCAGCTGGAAACTTTATACTGGCCCTGAGTCCACATGTTGTGGCTTTTGTCACCTGCAGATGCCACTTTTTAATTGTGATGGTGAATCTGCAACAGCCTGAGGAGCCAAACCTCAAACACAAAGGTATCAGTAGTTAGACCAGGACAGAGAAGGCATTTCCAAGTCACACCCTGAAACGAGTCTTACTTCTCTTTGAAAACTTCTACAGGACATGGTCATTGCCCAGTCAATATCCAAGTTTTCTTGTTTAATAAAGAAAATAACTTCCTTTATTCCAGAATCAATTAGAGTCAATTTTTCATCTTCCTTGGCCCATGGAAATGCCATATGTATTAAAAAACTTATTGTGACTTCATTAAGGAGAAGATCATAACTTACTCTGTTTGCCTGGGGCAAGGTTAGATCATTTAATGAAGAAAATATTTTGTGTGTTAAAGCCTCTCTGACAGAGTTTGCACTGTGCATACCATAATTTAGAGACTTCATGGAAAGGGATGGTAAGCATCATTCCAGAAATGTGAAATGAGACAAATCAGTGGAAATGAGAAAACCAATAGCCCATATAGGTGTCAATAAACTGCTTGATTTCCTTGGCTTTGTTTTAATGAGATTATCTAATGAACAGCCTTTATCTTTAATAGCCTACTAAACAACCAATGATTATGAACTGGGTTGTTTGGGGCTTTTTTAAATTTCAACTGGTTATTTCAAATGAAATGCTCCATTTCCTTGCTTTAAAAACATGGTGCTGTTTTGCACCAATGTCTGCACCATCAATGATGGGACTAGCTTTGGGCCACGGCTGCTCACATCTACCAGCCAGCCCACTGCTTGAATGGGTCTCCTAAGAGTATGAAACTCAACAGCAGAAGTCATAAAACTTCGATGCAATTTCGGGGAAAATACTGCCCATTATTGATCACAGCCTCACTGCTGCCTGGTTTAGTCCCGTTCATTTCACAGGTATAAATAAGAACCTCTATCACCCTCTCGCTGCCCTTTCAATCAGTTACACAACAAGGCCACCCAGACGTGGCTGCATTATCTTACTTCCCAAATAGCAAAGGCATGGCAGAGAGGTCTTGTCCTGCCTGTGCACAGGATCAATCTTCACTGCACCGGTGCCACGGGAGCCCAAGAGCTCTGAGCACACACAGTGATGAGGCGCTGCTTATCCCCCACGGGATGCAGCACAAGTCCTCGAGGTTCTTGGAGATCTGCCAGCTGGAAGTGGCCCAGCACGGAGCAGGCAGACAAGAGACTGGAGTGTGCTGTACTCCTGCATCCACCCCACAGGGAGGGCAGGCACCAGGGTTTAGGTGGGGAGGGTCAGCTGGGAGTTGGGACCAGTCCCACTGGCCCTGCAGCAGCATGGGCACTCCCTGGGGCAAGTCCTGCTGTTTTCTAGTGCTTTGCTCTGCAGCAGATTTAAAACAAAACAAAACAAAAAAATTCCCATTTGCAGTAAAACCTTGGGCCTTTTGAAAGGCTTGCAGATGCTCCATGAAAGGCAGCGCTTGGTAGCTGAATCTGTCACCACTTCTAAGGGGAGCTTTTGGCCCCTTGGGAACTAATCTGATGGCCTGAGATCCGTAATTGCTGCTCCCTGAAGGTCCAGTAGATAACCCTATGCATAAATCACCATAGCAATGCAAACATCAGAAAAGCACTGCTTTGTTTTTTTTTTTCCCTGCCGTCTAACAGTTCTCCCAGTTCCCAAGCATGATATTCAGAGAGAAGGAAGATGAAGGTCAGGACAGACTAGCAGCAAAAGAGTGTTTTTGCAGGGACTTTGACCAAAAATTTCTCACTGCTAAGCTGTACAACACAAAGAGAGTTGCATTTGTGTATTTAAAGTATTAAATATTACAGCTGGTGTCTCACTGAGAGCAGCAAGGACTGCTATGGTTCCCCTAAATTTGCTTAAAATTATGTGTTCCTTCACAAAAAGCCAGGAAGCTCATTTGACTGATGGAGACAAGAAAATCCAGGTTGTCCCTCCTGTAAGACAGAGGCAGAAGTCGCTCCACTGCTACAGTGGGAATTGTGCCTCCATGGCAGCAGCTGCAAAGAGCAAAACCAGCAATAGCACATCTGGCTTATCACTGCCCAGATTTACTTTTCTTATTAGGGAAAACCCTCCTCAGGCACCCTAAAAGCATCAGAAAGCCCTTTCTCCAGGTCCTCGTGGTGCTCAGCTGCTGCTCCAGCCTCCAGGAAGCAATGGCATTGGCATCTTTTGCCATCACAGTTTTTTACTCAGTTCACTGAATTCAAGGAGTCCAAACACACATCAATTTGCAGCTCCAAAATCCCTTCCATCAGGCACGTAAGTGTCAGATGCTCTGAAGTTTCAATCTTCTGTAGATTGTATTTGGCTCAAGCTGCCATGGGCTGATAAGGACCTGAACAGTTAAGCAAATGTTCATGCAAAACATTCAATTCTGTTTTAAGAGATCATTTCCAGAATAAATCTGTCATTTCTGAGTGGCCAAAAGCATTACAAGATTCCAGTGTTTAAAAGCTTGTTTAAGAAGAGTTGCCAGTTCCTGAAGTGTAAACCACCTGGATTAATTTTTAACCATATTCATCCCAAGAATGTGGAGCTAATTGGTTGCTAAATCACTAAATCAAGTGCAATTCACAAATAAGTGGTAACAAGTGTTCCTAGCTACTTTGATGAGGATGAAATCTCCTCTGCTGTTGGGCTGTGTGCCTGTCTTTAACCCAAACTATTGCAGTGCCCAACTGTAGTGGATCCCACTGCCCTCTTTGTAGGGTGAGCTTACTTCTGGGCAAACCAAGTAGGTAGGGGAACTAAGCACATAGTCCTGTTGCAGTATGCTTTTAGGATATAAAAGAATGCAGAAGTTTGTAAGGTAAGGTAATGGCCAGTCTTCGCGAATGAAGAACCGAGGAAGATCTTTACACCTTCCAGCCTGCGCATTGGATTTTTTTAGGTGAGACACAGTGTGCGCGGAACTGAGCCCACCCTTTAATCCTGAGGTTCATCTGCAGGGGCCAAGCGAGCTTGGACAGTGGCAGCGAGGTCCTCAGGACGTAGATGGATTGCCTTACAGGGCTAATGAGCTCCATCTGCCCGGGGAGGGGCCCCGACTGGGAATTGAACCCGGGTCTCTGCAGTGACAGTGCAGCGCCTTTACCCTCTAGACCACCAGGGGCTCCCTGCAGAAGTTTATAATGTTGTTAAATTGACCATGCTTCCAAGATGATGATTGTAAGCCTTTGTGTAACCCTACTTGTTCCCAAAATCCTACACTGCCCCTTTGGAATGTCTAAGAGATACCTGGAAACTCACCTATTGGCTGTTAACCCTTTCTTGTAATTGGTTGGTTTGTAACACCTCCTGAATTCCCAATGGTCACATTGTGATCCCACCGAAAGCTATTTAATCTGTTGCCAGACCAATAAATCTCTCTCTGCCTGCATCTCTCCTGCCTGACTGAGAGAGAAAAATAACCCCCTTGTTCCATGTGCCTTCATCCTCTGGTATTATTAATGTTTCCACACTGAAGAGCTATTTGGTTGCACACAGCCTGGGACTCTAGATGCTTTTTTAAAGTCCCAGCTCTTCCACAGACTTCACACCCAACCCTTGAAAAATCCATTTGAAAGATCTTTAGGCACTGAAAATAAAAACAACAGGAAAACATCAAAATAATTTGAGGTCATTATTGATCTTGTGGACTTCCTCAAGTCCTTCAATACCTTCTCCCATACAGCTGTTTCTGCCTCATACAGCTGGGAAGTCTTTCTGATCAGAGTTGCCCCTTCTTCCCACAGGGAAAACCATTCCAGTCTTTCCATATGGACATGGAAACCAGCTCACCTCATCCTGCAGGGACACTACCATGGGCTGCCACGCAAACAGCCACTCCCAGACATCACATCACAACCAGCATCCAGCTGTACCCACTCCGTCAACATATTTCTCAAACACCATCTGAAATTAGACAATCGGGATTAAAAGGAAGCCCTTTCCTAACCCCTGTAGGAATCCTGGGAAAACCAGCATAAGTCAACTGTGTATCACCCATCTCGTTCTGAAATACTCCTCAGCAGAGAAGAGGAGGAGGCAGGTACATTGCTACCTTCTCTTCATGACTGATGGTCTCAGAGAGGAGGGAGCTCTGATCATCCCATCATTGCAGACTAACACAAAACACTGAAATCTGGGGTTTCCCAGTCACCAGTCTCCACTCCTGAACTTGCCTGCCCTGACCTTCAAGAACCAGCATGTCCTACCAAGCCCCACGAGCCCTTCTAGTTGAAGCCATTTCAGCAAACTCTGTACCTGGTTTAAAATAGAGAAGCTGATACAGTCATTCTTCTGATTTGTATCAAGTTTTGCTCAGGTTCATATTTCTTCAGGGCTTTATTTTATATCTTTCTATTTGCCTCAGTAACCTCATCCTATTTTATGTGTGATATACATACAACTGCCCTCATATATCCATTCAAACTTTACCATTACCTTTCACACTTCTTCATTCATTTCCATCTTTTCCCTGTACATTAATCTACCCAGACCATCAGCTCAGCTTTCCTCCCTCTGAGTTTCTAGTCTATTGGAGATGCAATACTGAGTGACCACTTAAAGTGGTACTAGGGCAAACTTGGACACTTGATTATGAGCAGCCATAAAATCACAAACACATGATCTAACTATAGATGCAGCTACAGTCGAGTTGGTCATCCAAAACTCCCTTTCTAGTCAATACAGGTATCTCTATTAGGGATCCTGTATGGAAATCACTGTTTCTCTTGACTGAATATAAGGGAAGGTATCTACCTCCTTGAGCCCATGTCAGAGATGTCAGTCAGATGAATTCTGCTCAACATGCAGGTACTCCTCAACTCTGTTGGACACAAAATCAATAGCCTATAACTTGCAATGTGGTGCTGCAAGAAATTTCATTTTTCTCCACTTTCTTAGAGCTCATTCATTTGCTCTGTAGCTCCACACACATTGCATTTGTGGCCTTGTGTACCCTGTCTGAGCTAAAAAATAAAAGAGGCAGTCAGGTTATTATTTCTTCCAATCAAGTTAGGAAAACCTTCTCTCCTGTCAGGCAGTATTTGACAATATACTCACAAAGGTCTACAACTCTACCCTTTATGTTTGGATTTACTGTAATTCCCATCTGTGCTCAGTGGGATTGCATTTCAGTCAGCCAAAGGAGCAGATCATAATTCTCTTCTTCCATTCCGGACTGATAGCCCAGATTGTATCTTTGCTCCATGCAGACTATGCATTTATGTATTTTCAGTATGGCTAGATTTTTAATCTGCAAGAGAAATACAGGTCAGAAAATGCAGGGGCTGTTCTGAATTATGATGATGTTGTTACCATTTGATAAGAGAAAACAACAAGTGTGCTGGGTACCAGACAGATATGAAATGAAAAAAACGAGTCTGAACCCCAGGACCTTAGAGAGACTGCTGCCACATCCTGTAAACCATCATCCCCCAACAACTACCTTTCTCTGCACAGCACATACCAGCCTGGGTAAAGCAAAAGGTGGGATTTTACCCTCTGCTAAGTTGTGCCAAGATGTGTTAATTAGGAAGCTGCAGTTCATTTTCTGCTGCTTCTACCAAATGACTGAGTCACCTGTGAGTTACCTACTGCTGCTTATCCACCGTGTGTAAATACTGGGAGATCTCACACTGGAGGACATTTTAAAGGTAGGTATTAGTAATTCAATGAAAGACTTCAGAAAATATGAAGAGAGCATGGTTCTTGAGCAAGATTAACGGTAACATTGAAGATGGGGTTTTAGGTCTCACATGTAGTAGAGGAGGGGACCCAGCTCTGCTCATTGCTTTCTGTCCTGAGTCTTGCCAGGCAGTTCTCAGATCAGATAAAGCTGAAAGCCATGCCAGGAAGGACTCACTGTAATGAGGATGCTGCCAAAATGACAAGTAAGGGATGAAGTTTCAACCTCTAACAGTAGACAGGATGACTGATGCAGTGACTCAAGGTCTGTGGAGCAAGGACAGGGAAAAGCAGATTGACTCCAAGGAAGTGTCAGGGCAGCTTCCTCAGATAAGTCAAAAAGCCTAAATTTGTACAGGGACATTTTATGCACTTACACACAGAAAAAGGTTTCTAGCTTTCAGGATAAGGAGCCTAGAGGCTTTTACAGAATCAGAGAACCTTGAGTGAATGTTTAGAAATAATATTCCAGGCATACTCTGCTCACAGCACTTTGGAAGTTGCCAAGATGAGCATCCAACATTGTATGGAGGCTCTGTTGCTCCTGTTCCTGGAAAAGTGTGAAATGAGAAAATCTTTCTGGGAAGAAGAGTAATCAAATTACTCTAAAATTCAAAGAAAAAGAACTCAGATTTGGGTCAGTGAATCGCATTCCTAGCAAGCGGCTTTCACATAAGTCACTGTTTGGATGCTTTGGTTCCAGTGACTCAGCAGCTAACCTTTGATCCGTAGCTGAGCTGCTGCCACCAACACAAGGGAGGGACTATGAAAAGCACAAGGGATTTTGCATGACAGAGAGTGCCCTTTTCCAAAAATGCCTGGATGGCAGTGATGATCTCACACTAACCCCCCCTTAAAGAACAATACTCACAATAAACACCACTCACATCACAATCATTACTACAGTTTGAACTCTTGAAAATACTGCACAGCTAAGCTTGTGCTTCTGTAGCAGCTGTAAAACATACATAACTATAACATATGTTTTCCTTTGCTCCCTCCTGCCTGAGTGTACTTTGGCCCAGTCATTTCTCTATGTCAGATGCCAATTAATCAGCAGCAGTAAGTATTAAAAAAGGCACAAAGGAGAAGTGCACAAGGTCAATTAACTCTGGGTGCCCAGGGAGACAAATCCAAAGCTTTCAGTGGGAGCTATAGGACTTGGCATTGTCATACCAGCTGCTGTGTGAGGCTGCATACCTTTGCCATATGTAGCTCTGTGGGCCAGTGCTTGTTGGTTTAGTCTGCAATGTGAACTGCACAGCTGCTGGAATAAACACAACATATGTCCCTGATTTTTTTTTTCCATGCCCTGCCTATAAACAGAGAAAATGATGAGACACACTTGGCTTTTTATGAAAACAGAAAGAAGTAAAAATATGTTGGATATGAAATTTTATTAGTTACTTGGCATCATTACCCTTCCTGTACAGCAGGAGTAGATGAGGAAAAGCATCCATGATCTGCAGAGCAGCTGAGCTGATCTACGAAGTGTTCCTGCAGAGATGCTGCCCACACACCACTTCCAGCCCAGGCTTCAGCCACAGGACCAGCCCAGGGTGAGGGAAGAACAGAGGACAGCAGAGTGAAAGAGGCCCATTCCCTTGAGAGCCAGCTCCACACTGAGCAGTGGAGTCCAAGCATGTCATGCCCAGGTCTCCCCTTCCCCAGTTCAGGTCCCTGGGGCATCTCTTGAGGCTCCCACTGATGGATGACTTGCAAAAGCTGGCTGATTACAGGCAGTGGGTATAATGTCAAGTTTGAGTATCTTTTTCCAGATGTCACCACATCAGCTCCCCTGTGGTCTGCCCACTTGATTCATAGCAGGACAGAAGATACTCCTGACTTCCAGCTATTTAATGAACCCCATGAGCTCATGGAAGGGAGAACAAAACCCCAACACTGAGCAGATGAGACTGAAACTTCTGCTACACAAACAGGTAATGCTGCTTTGTCTGAGACAAAGCACTAGAAAAAGCTCTCTTCTCACCATTCCTTCTACATGTGAAATTTTCTGAACAATGTCTTGCAAATGTTCCATTTCAGCATCTCACCAACTATTCAGTTTTGGTTGGGTTCTTTTTCCAACCACATATTAAAAATATATTTGAACACTGAAGATGAATAAGCTGTTTTGGGAACACTGATGGTATGTGGTTACCTTGAGTCAGATGTAAAACTGTTCTCTTTGTGGTTTATGCCTATCTCCCATAGAATTTTCCTGCCAATTAAGAGAGGCATAAAACAGATGAAAATTTTTTAAACCACATAATTTGTGCAGTATAATAATAGGCCAGTCTGAATATTCAAGTTAAATCAGAGCACTGATTTTGGTAGAATTACTCCTACTTACAATAACAAAGACATGCTATGTGTATTTATCATTATTCACATCCTCTACTGCTTTCACTCTGCTCACCATCCCTCCCACATCTGAAAGCAAGCAACCTAAATTGATATTGATTCTGATTAACTCTGATAAAAAGTTAATCCCTATGAAGTGTAGTTCAAATGCAGCCTGTATGACAGTCTTCACTTGGCAGCACCATGACCTTGTTTAGTAATATCCCCGAAGCACAGGGGATTTTATGCAGAATTTTTTCCCATTGTTATTTCTGGTGCATGACAAATGAGCCTGGGACTTTCCCCTAAATGATCTGGCCAATTTACAAACTCTTCCAGGACAATTTTTATCAAGTGGGTTCTTGCTCTTCTATTTTGCCATCAGTTGGTTCCTCTAAGAAACACTTTCTTTATTTTTCTTTATTTAAGTACTAAAAGTTTTCCAGTAAAAGTACAGTCAGATTTCTTTAGGAAATATGGATGCCTGCAATGCAGACATTTACCTCTGTGTTAACCATTACCTCCTCATTTCAATTAGCACAGAGCTATAGAGTCTTTAAGCGTTCTGGCCATCTCATCATAGTGCAAAGGCCTAAAATAAGTCAGACAAGCCCTTGAAGTCCCTCTTTCTTCCCAAAGCTTCGAGAGTCTTCATCAAAGATGTTTACAGCCAAATGGGAATAATCACAATATCTTTGCTCATATGCAGCAGCACATATCCATTTTATAAACATATAGATACATGTATTTATAATTCTAGTTAATGAGATCTAATGCCTTTGTACATAAATTATTTTATTAGCAAATAGTAATAAAATAGTATTTGATTGTACTATCAATACAGTCAGATACAATGCAATTGAAAATATGTCCCTCTATCTTACTGAAGGTTGAGATGGTTATTAATGGCTCTTCCTAGCCTTAAATCTTTTTTTCTCCAATGGGATTTTTCAGCTATCTTTTTTTAAGTATTCATCATTGATTCATTGCCATCCAAGCTGGACTGAACTGTGATAGTTCTTATGACAGGCTGGATCAAACCAACTTCTGTTGATATCAGCAAGGAGGAAAAGACTCCTGGTCCTGCTTGCAATGTGTGCTCTGATGTCTTACCTAGTTAGAAAAAACAGCATAACTTCCAGTTTTCCAGTAACACATTGGAAAGTTAATTAATTAACCTGAGCTGAGTGGAATCTGACATTAAGCTCTAGTTTGCTTTACAATTAACTTAATACACAAGTGTAAATTTGTTCCATTTAATTAGTGCTCTGAGTAACTCACCTGACATCCCCTGTTTGCAGAAAAGGGTTTTCTTACACAGTCACAGAAAAAGCCATCTGTTCACCTCTGTGTAGAACCCAAAAAGATACCTGATAACTGCATTAGGTTAGGGGATTACTCAGCAAAGCCTCAACAAAATACATGTAATAGGCTTTTTTACACTAACAGAGTGCAGTCAGAAATTAAAATGGGATGGTGATTAAAATGCTGAGGTTATTTTAATATTTGCTCTTGCCCCCCTCTGGATATTTTTCTCATATTTCTTTCTTACAAGGTTTTTGAAGTTTTTAATGATCTCTGTTGCCACAAGCACTCACCACACATCAGTGAGACTTTAGGCTGTTTTAACCTTTCCACTTGGACCCAGGGAAAAGGTCCAAAAAGTCCAATTACATCTGCTGATGTGTATAGTCTGCAACCTCCATAAAGACATGGGAAGAAACACCCCTGTTCCCATAGCATTTAGTTAAGGTGCAATTCAGCTCATCTAATACCATCATAAAATGATGCAGCCAGAGTTCCTGAAACTCCTCAGCAATTATTTGCTTATCAGCAGCTCAGCTTTTCCTCTGTTGCTTATTCTACAAGCTTGTTTGTAATCTCAGTTAATCTGACCACATAGAAGTCCAGCTCCAGTCTGAGAGACCCACCTGAGCACCTTCCATTTGTTGACGGCACTGCCAAAGGAAGCACTCATTACAATTAGAAGAGAGCAGCCAATGAATGTAGAGTTCCTATCTCTTTCTCAAAGTTATGCTGGGACTATGGAAAACTGGTTTAGAGGAAATGGCTAACTCTTAGATAGCTGAAGATGGATGGATACACTCCCACCAGCCAAGCAACAGGGGCAGACAGCATCCTGTAAGGAATTAAGAACAATTGCATCTTCCTAGTAACAAGCATATGGTTATCAAGGACTTTTCTGGGTTTCATAAGTAGGATAGAGCTTAATATAGGGAGACACTGCCCACCACTTTGAGTTGGTGGGGGAAAGGAAGCTTCTCTCTTGCTGTCGGGAGATGTGACACGGCATGAGAGACTCAAGCGGAGGATCTGCCACCTGCTTTACCCCAGCCTCTGATCTCACATATTTATGTGATTTCTATAGCATGGACTGTCTCTTGCTGTAGATAGGTGCACTCTTGTCTGCTTCAGGGAGATGCTGTTACTAGTAGAGACCTCAAAGCAGTACAATGGTTCAAATTATTAATAATGGTGACGATAATGATGAAAACAGATAATGCAGTACACTGAGAAAGCTTTGAGAGAAGAGTCTTTGGAAAGTGGACTACTACTGGAACAAGGCTTTGTCCATCTAGATTTTATCCTGAGTTCCTACAGCTGTTCTCAACGTCCTCATGTCAAATTTTGCTACCTAAAATGAACAAATGAGCCTGAAACACCGATGATGCTACAAATCTGTAGTATAACAGTCATCAGGATTTCAAAGCTGGAGTGA
This sequence comes from Empidonax traillii, assembly GCF_003031625.1. Classification (NCBI taxonomy): domain Eukaryota; kingdom Metazoa; phylum Chordata; class Aves; order Passeriformes; family Tyrannidae; genus Empidonax; species Empidonax traillii. The sequence continues at coordinate 253,394 of NW_020955989.1, read as the reverse complement.
CCTGTGGGGAAGATGCTAGTACTGCTCACAGGGCAGGAACAAAGCACTGGACCAAGGGGATGCTTTTATTTTCTAATTGTGCTCTGGGAACGGAGGAGCTTTTATTCTGGAACACTGTTATCTTAGAAAATATTACTGACTTGCTGGTTGGGGATACTAAGGAGGTCAGGCCAGCTACAGAGCAAGTTCATTTATAACGTCTTATGAAAGGTTTTTATTTTTATACGGCTTTTGACCTCAAGTCTAAAGGAAATGTCAGTCCCCACTGTAATGCGAGGTCCAGGGAATGCAGACACATCAGACATTTCCCTATCAGCTGCAAGACCTTTAGAAGTACACACAGACTAGCAGGGCTCTGTCTGGTGCAGTGTGTTAAAGATAAGTAAAAGACAGGTTTCTTGTCAGCAACAGTGGAGAGAAAATCTTACCTGCAACATTTTTCTTTTACCTGCCCAGGGGTGAGAGAAGAAGCACAAGCAGACACCTGAAAGAGGGGGAACCTGGGGAAGGGCATGGACTGCTGTCAGAAGGTGGAATCTTTCAGCTTTGCTGTGTGAGCTCAGTATCCCGTTTTGATCCTCCAAGTTCTGTTTGATGGTCCCATTTGTTTAGATAACTCCCTCCTCCTGCAGGGAAGTTTTTGGGGCAGTGACCTGCAGCTTTCCCTTGCTGCCAGGCTCTCCTCTTACTACAGCAATATTAATAAGCCTTCTGGAAACAGATTTGGTCAGACCCTGAAAGGAAATCTTATTATACCAAGAGTCTTAGAGGCAAATGCTTTTGTACCCCTCTAGTCTTTCCCTGGCACAGCAGGTGCTTCTTTGCCACAACCTGACCTTGTTGCACTCAGCTCTTTTTGAGAAGTAATACCAAACCCCACACTGTAAAATAAGGAGAGCATTAAGAGCCACGCTGTGTCCTGTACAAAAAAAAAAAAAAAAAAAAAAAAAAAAAAAAAAAAAAAAAAAAAAAAAAAAAAAAAAAAAAAAAAAAAAAAAAAAAAAAAAAAAAAAAAAAAAAAAAAAAAAAAAAAAAAAAAAAAAAACAAAAAAAAAAAACCCACCAAACAAGTTAGCTGCGTTTCTTTATTACTTTTCAAAATGTGTTTTGTATTGAACAGCATCCTGAAGTCCCAGTTCCCTCTTACTGCAGCATTATCCTCTGATCTGCAAGCTGTTGACTGACCTGCTTGTTGCTCTCAGAAAATTAAGAGACCACAAGTCTGCAGGGAACAGGGTTGCTGGCTTCAAGGCAGTCATGTAATTAGCAGGCAGTCTACCACCACCACACTAAAATCAGAGGATGATTAAGAGGAGAAAGTTTTCATCCCAGGTCTTCAATGCACTTGGCAGTCAGTAACTTTATTTTTTAATGAGGCAACAAGGCCCTGAACACTCACATTTCAGAGAAGTAAACCATCTCAGACACCCTGAGTTCCTAAAATATCTCCACAGTTCCTAAAGGAGAGCAGGGCTGTAGCTCCAAATACTTTGCTTGTTTTCCTGGCTAGCATTACAGCTCAGGGAATTAAACCAGCAGATAGCAACGTGTGGAAGGAAAGCAGAGGCTCTCCCCGGGGATCTCACACAAGATCTGGGCTCCTGGCAGGGGGTTTCCCTCAGCAATGGGGCTGCTGAGGATGGAAGGACCAGAAGCAGCACGGGAAGGCTGGCTCTTGCAACTAACCTCGCTCCCATCCCAGCAGAGCCAAGAACAAGAAAATGGCCTTGCTGAGGCCATTTCCATTAAAATGGAATTCAGAAAAAGATAAACTCCAAAACACACAAAAAATGCAATAGCAAAACACCTGCTGGAACTCACTGAATGGTAAATTATTGCTTTTGAAGGCGAATGTAACCATTGCTTGGGATTTGTACTAGATTTGTGAATGATGATGATGAAAGTTAGGCTTCCTCCCAAATACCCAACTGCAGCAGACCCACTATAATTTGTTGTATGTGGGGAAAAGTCCATGTCTCCTTCTCACCCATTCTGGTTCAAGACTTACCTTTCCCACATCGTGGGGCTTTGTAAAGACTGACCAGCCCCTGACTACAGGACAGGCTGGCAGGATTAAGTGACTCTTTGAAATCTTTGCTGAAAGCTGATTCCCTTCTCAGCACAGTGAGAATGTAAGCAGATTTGGAGCTGGTTTAATTGGCAAACACCCCAAAAGATGGTTGCCTACATGTTCACATCTGTTTCTCTTTGTGTAGAAAATAGCGATGCACATGCAGACTTTTTCTCTGTTTTTCAATATTCCTGCAACTCATATCCTTACCTTACATAATGCTTGCCTCATTGGCAGATGTCTGCTGAGATTTATTAGGAGTGGCACATTTTTTTAAAATTTAACTGCATCCTTTGGGATTTTTTCCAATGCATCCAGCACTAAAATAAGCATGTGTGCTTTTTGGCTTTCTATACTCAAAACAAGTCTAGAAAGTTTCTTCTCTGACTTTTCAGCATCATAATAGAACACAATTATTACTGGAAGTTTATAATTTCCAAATTTAATAGAAACTGTCTGGAAAATGATTACATAGTCGTTAAACTAAATTCTTGTGCTTGGAAATTTCATGTAGGGAGAAAAGCTACAATAGAAAAATCAGATTATGGATCCAGAGAAAAGTCACCTTCCACATGTATAATAAGATTTTTCTGGCCTCTGTTTTTTCTCCCTTCCAATCCACTGAATGACTACACTTTGACTGAATGAGGTCCCTGGTACAGAAAAAGACTCAGGTAAGGACAGGTTTAAAAGTCTAGCTGAACATGGGAACTCAGTTCACTTTTGTAAAGTGCTTTTTTTCTTCTAGTGTGAGAAAGAACTTTACTTTGCTTTGCAAAGTGACAGATAAAGCTGTTTCTGAGCAGACTTTTCTCTCTTCTGAGAGTCTGTAAAAAACAGACAACTTGTGAATCAGGATTGATGATCATTTAATTGTTCTTCCTTTCTCCCACTCCTGCTCAGCCTTTATACCTCTTTTCTTCTTTGCTTGCTTTGTCTTCCTCTTCTTCTCCTTCAGCCAACTCCACCTCCCCCCATCACCCATATGGCAGAGGCTGTCCATGTTGCAGCCCAGTCTTACCCTGCAGCTGCCAGGACTTCTATTTTAACTCCTTATTTCATGATTTATGGAGCAGAAAACCATTTGCCATTAGATTCTCATTGCTTTTCTTCCCTTTCTCCTCTTCCCCACCAACACCCAGGCTCCCATAGTGGCTTCCTGAATCCACTGAGCCACCTTTAAAGGAGAGCTCACCCCTTATAGCCAGCCTTGGATCACTTGCCCCATTTTAAACAATTTCAGTCCATCCCATCAGTACATCTCAATGTTCAACTCACAAATAACTTCAACATGAAGGTTTCTCTGGGTACCTCCCATTCACAGTAGGGATACACAGATTGCCAGGAAATGTCCCAGTAGGTCGCATTTAATTCCAGTGTGGAATAGCAAGTGCCAATGGATTGGTCTTACATGGCTTACCTCAATTCATAAGTCTTCTGTAAATAGTTATAAGGCAATAGGTAAGAGATACAGACTAGCACTCGCAGATCCATGCAGTCTCACCCATTTGTTATCCAGCCCTCTCCAACTATATCTTCCCAGCTGAAGACTAGAGCAGAGATGATGCTTTATGAAGCCCTAGAACAGACATGAAGGTTTATGAAGCCCTAGGACAGAAATGCTGCTTTATGAAGCTGACCTAGTTACAGATCAGGAAGCTGGTGAAACCTGCAGCAGGGTAAGGATAATGAATGAACTCAGTGTGCAGCTCCATCCAAACCCCAGCCTAAAGAGCCTCAAGAGATCACATTAACGTGGCAATTTAAGTGAGATTTGCAGCCTTCGGCTCTGTTCCTGGGGCACTGAGGGTTGTGAAGGCTATTTAGTCTGCTCAGATCTCTGCAGGTACCTCTGAGCTTCCTCTGTGTGGTCTGGCAGAAAAGCAGAATGGTAGGGGAAGTGATTGGCAGCAGGGAGACATTTTATCAAAGGAAGGTAATGCCAACCAGGGGAAGGATCAAAGGAAAATGCAAATTATCATTTATGCTGGTCTTTCATTCCTGCTAGCAGAGAAGTATCTAGTAGGACCAAAACCCCTCTGGGACAGGGACTCTGACTTAGATCTGCAATACTAAATTCCCACTGGCATTTCTTTGACCATTAGGGGCCTAAATAACTTGCTATATATCCAAGCACCTAAAACAGTTTCTTATAATTAATCTCATAGGTATGCCTTATGCATATACATGTGTGTGTATGTTTGCAATTTTAGAGCTGGTGATGTAAAGATGGAAAACCCCAAAGGAAACATTCCCTGGCACAGGAACTCAATTTTTCCATATTGTTTAATTGTTACCATAGACCTGGCACATTTTTGGCCCTCAGGATAGCAAGCAGTGTCCCAGATAATCCCCAGACATTGCACATGGAGCAAACACCATTGTCAACACAGCCTGGATGTGGCCATGCTACACAGACTCAAGTTTGCCTAGAAGATATGGGCCACCCCACACCAGCTGGGCTCAGCAGCAGGGAACAGGTACAGGCATGTGCCTTCGACCTCATCCAGCCACAGTCACTAAGCACAATGGCCAGGGCACAGCAAAAATCTGTGGCAGGAGAGGAAACCTTATGTCCAGGGCCCTTGCTACAGGCAATCCTTCCCATCGTGGAGCCAGAAAGACCTGTGGGATGGCCCAGCATCTGCAGTCCTCAGTTCACCCAGAGCTTCAGCAAGAGACTTGGATTGTTTCATCATTAACCTTTGTTGCTGTTCCAAATATATTGGAATCTGAAGCAGTCCTAACCAAGCACAAATGAAAAGGCTGATACTCCTCTGCCTTATTTATAATCTCTTTATTATCAGGAGTCAAAAGGCTTTGTAAATGAACCCTCCCATCTCCAGATGGCAACACAAGACATGTGGGAGCCCCCATGCCCTGAGCAGGGGCTCAGGATGATGTTCCTCTGCCTTCAGCGATGCTGCTCTGCTTGCTACCACGTTTGAGTTTACAGTCCTGAGTGACACAAGGCATAAAGGAAATAGATGAAGATTTCAAACTCACTTGCTGACTTATCTGAACTCTGGCCTAGAGCATTTCTTGCAGCAATAGCTGTGACTTGTTCTACTTCAGCTTCTCAGTGAAGGTGAAGTGTTGTAAGCAGAGGTGAAGTGCTCAGGCCCTGACTCAGGTCTGGTGCTTGAACCACTGAATAGGATTTCCCCTCATGGTTTAAAACCAGGCTGAGTTTGTCTGTTCACACAGTTTGGCTTCAGGATGCCTTTGGGCAGCTGAAATACAATGTACTGTGAGAACCAACTGACGAGATAGCTGTCTCTTCACAACTCTGTATGGCTCCCATATAAATGACCTGTCTGATCTTTGTATCACCACCTGTCTCCAACTTTCACCTTCTGTTTTCTTATTTTCCCTTAGTGGGATCTCACTCTCCTGTTCTCCTGCCACCACGTGTTGCTCTAGAGGAACAAGAGCCCCAAATTAAGATTGAGCCCCTGCTCTTGCCCATCCTTTCTCCCTAGTCCATTGTAGTGGTGCTATATTATAAAGAGCTCATCTAATATAGGTCCCTGCCAAGTTGATGATTCCCACTGTGCTAAACGATTTGTTTAGCAAGAGTTCCCCTGCTCTCAAAAGCTCACAGAAATTAACTGGCTGCTAAATATTTAGATAGCCACAATTCTATAGAAAATGGCAAAATAAGCAGCAATTTGTGCCTCTTGGCTTGACTTCAGTGCTCCCACCCAGAGAACAGTCCTGTCACACCGCATGGAGAATGATGTCTCCTGTCCCTTTCAAGTGCTGTCCAGGCACCCTTTGACTTTTGAGATGCAGGTGGAGTAAAGGTACACATTGTCATGATATTTTCAGGCCACTGGCTCTCTTACCCATGCTGGTGGGGCAAGATTGTGTCTGCAGCTCTTACCTAACACACACCAGTCACAGACTGCTTGGGAAATACTTCCTCCCTGCTGTCAGACTGTCACTATATATAACTCCACTGTTGTCTGTGAAGTCTAGAGGGGGCAGAGTGAAAATCAATCAACAGGAGTATTTTAACTGTATGCAGAAACACCCTTCAGAAATAATTTTTGAGGCGAGGGGGAAGAGTTTGTTTATATAACATGTTATTTTGATTTAGCAGATGATTATTACTAATCAAACCTGGCTGTACAAGCAATCATTTTAAAGGTAGACTCCTTTCAAGCTTGGTAAAAAAATTGGTTCAGGTTTTGTATTTAAGGTGATCCCACGTGTTTTACTAAATGAAATGTGGGGAGAATCAACAAGGCACAGTGGTCGGCTGGAAAGTGAAGAAAATGAGACCAGGAGACAGACACACACTGGCACAGTCTTGGTCATCTTGCAGGTACATACACACACACAGCAGGATCCTGGGGACACTGTTTCCACAGCCATCTCAGGAAAGAAGACAGGATGGAGATTCCTGGATACAGTTTCATTCTCATCAGTCCCTCTGCTTGTAATAATGACCAAAGACTGGCAAAGTGCTTGGCAAAATCTTCCCATTCATTCTGTGGCACAAACTAAGCTACCAAGCAAGCTCTACTGCACACTCTCCTTGTATGGTTTTGCATTGGAAAGTCAGTTTGTTCTTTCAGGACAGATGACTGCTTTGGGGCTTTTCTCAAACTGGGTGCTGGAGTTAAAGCAAACCTGTTGATAAATAACATCTGATGTGGCAATAAAGCTAGCCTGATTTTCATTTTCTGATAAAGCTCTGCCCATTTTCTCTCCTTCTACTGCAAAGAAGTTCAGGATCTGTCTATCTATGTCTAATTTTAATTTCCTGGTAATGTTATTGCCTTATAAAAAGTGAAATGATGCTGAAAAATATTTGTATAATATTTGATGTGTGTGTCAGATTAGGGGGAAAATGCACTGCAGCTTTCTATCATATGTATGAGATGATATGCATTTACCTACCTCTACACACCATTCTCCACATTTTATGGACTGAGTGCTTACAACTCCCATCAAATTAGTGAGAGTTATTGGTGTCCTTCACACCTGAAGTAAGTAATCTCTTTAAAGAAAACTCATTCCAATACACAGAGACTTTATGGCAGCACAGGGCACCCATCAGGTCCTTTTCCAGTGATGTTCCAGTAGTAATTCAAAGCACAGAGGAAGGTTTATGTGCAGGGAGTTAGACTCTGTGCTCAGGTACAAGCACCAGCTTGCAGTGCAGTTCAGACCACACAAAAGACTTTTCTGAGCTTAATCTCTAGTTTAAAAGAATGTTTTCTAGGTCAGGTAAAAAGTAGGTAGCATCTTGGAACCTGCCCTGAAAGATTTGCCCTAATTTCTCAGAAGTCATGGCTGTTGCTTGAATTGCTTCTTCTGTACAAAGAAAACTGTACTAAAGATCTTGTGCTACTCATAAGCAGACCCAAATCTAACCCACCACCTTTGCTGTCTGCCTTGGTGCTGCTGAATCTGCAAGGTGCCTCAGTTCTCTATCTGTCTAAGAGAAATTAATAGACAAAAACTCACTATAACTTATTTTTCAAGTGTACCAAAATGTTGACAAAGAGGCATCTGGCAAAATTCGTGTTTCCTTACTGCCTTTTCCTATGTGATTCCCTGATAGTGGCAAGAGACAGAATTAATAATGGAAAACCTTGAATGCCATCTTGTCACCTTGTTGGCTTCAATTTCTGAGCATAACACAAGCTTGGTCCATAGCAGTGCCAGATGACCGAGCTCTTCATACAGCACTTTCTCCCTGAAACTTGGATGAAACAGCCTTGAAATAAGAATGTCCCAGCTGACGCGTGGCACAAATGCCAGAGCATGCATCAGTCAGCATCTGCTGGCACCAGCTCTGGTCACTGCCTAGGACAATGTGATGGCTCTGCTGGTGGCTCACGTGTGGCACCGTGCAGTGGAAGAGCCACTGCTTCTCTTGTGCAATCTGACATTGACACCAGGACCAACCCTAGAAACACCATCTGACTCAAGGAGAGTCTTTCTGACTGAAGTACCCACTTAAATAGCTAAGAGTTCCAAAACTGGTTTGGGCTGATGGCAAGTTGAATTGAGCCAAGAGCGTGCCCCAGCAGCCAAAAGGGCCAATCGTGTCCTCACCACAAGCTGGTTTGGGCTGTGCCTATGGTCAGAGCCACAGTCAGAGAGAAAATCCTAGGTACAACCAAACTGCAACTTTTTGCACTAAAACATGTTGATTTTGGCAACATTTTGACATCAAAGTCTTCAGATCAGCTCTCATCAGGTTTAGATGTGTAGGTTTAGACAGATAGTTGCCAAGCTTGTTGTGTAACTGTTTAGCTTACAAGTTCCCAGAGGACTGTGAAATATATAGTACGTGTTAGTACTGGTTTATGCCACCTAGATACAGACTGTGCAATACTGGTCCTGCCCCCTGTCCTGCTGGAGGCTGTGGCAGGGGAAGGCTGCCTGCCTGTTTGTCCTGGGAGCTTTGGTCCAGGCACCACTGATGCTTGAGCACACCCACTGTGCCTGGTGTGGAGCCCACTCTGGGCTTTGGCTCACCCATGTCAAACTGGGATTGAAGCAGGGGGATATATTTAACCCACATGATGTTGGTGAATGTGGTGTTCAACCCACAGGAGGAAGAGAGGAGGAGGTGAGGTGCCATCTGCTAAAATTTGCAGACAAGAGCCTTAGACAGAGGAAGCAGAGATGTTTTAACATCTAAGAAAAGTACCACAGGGCTGAAACATTGCCAAAGCTCCCAAAGAGGAAGAACATGGTGACCCCAGGTATTGTACATTGTAGGAAGGTTACCCCAGATCAGTAAAGCAATGATTTAATTGAGGATCTAGACCAGCAGATCCGAGGAATCACTCTGTAATCCAAGACAAATTTGTAAAAGGAAGGTTCGGGCATTTTGCCTACAAGATTACAGATCTATACACTATAGATATTCTTAGATATTCCTAAGATGCTTGACTGTTACGCAATATTGTGCTGGGTTTTGGCTGGGATAATTTTCCTCATAGTAGCTGTACGGGGCTGTGTTTTAGATTTGTGCTGGAAACAGTGTGGTAACACAGAAATGTTTTTTACTCCTGAGCAGGGCTGACACAGAGTCAAGGCCTTTTCTGGGGGTGCACATGGAGTTGGGAGGGAACACAGGTAGGACAGCTGACCCCAGCTGACACAGGGGATATCCCATACCTTTTGGAATCATGTTCAGCATATAAAGCTGGAGAAGAAGGAAGAAGAGAGGAGGACATTTGGAGTGATGACATGTGTCTTCTCAAGCTACCATGATGAAGCCCTGCTTTCCTGAGAACGACTGAACACCTGCCTGCCCATGGAAAGTGGTGAATGAATTCCTTGCTTTGCTTTGCTTGAGCATGTGGCTTTTGCTTTCCCTGTTAAACTGTCTTTATCTCAACCCACGAGTTTTCTCATTTTTACTCTTCTGATTCCCTCCACCACCTCACTGGTGGAGTGAGTGAGCAGCTGTGTGGGGTTGAGTTACTGGCTGGGGCTAAACCACAGCGGGTATGTTCGTCAACATCAAAAGCTTTAGACACATTCAAGTCTGGGTCATGGATGGGTCTTCAAGTGTGCCCAGGCTCTGACAGCATCAGAGGGGGCCTGTTTGGTGCAGGCTCCTGCAGAGATCAGACCTTGAGCCAGCACTAAATAAATGCTTTGACTGTGACACAGGCTTTGTACTGGTAAAATATGCAGCAGATGACAAGATCAGGACACTAATGAGCAAGCAAGAGAATGTCTTCCCTTTACAAACTGATCTGGACTACTTGGTAAAATGGCCACAGTCTAAAAGTATCCATTTGAATACGGGAAATTGTGTTTAAGGAGCAGTTTCTTCACAACGGATAAAGAAAGAACATTTCTAAGCACGCCATAGTGAGACTGATGTTTCTTTGACAGCAAAGCATCAAAATGTGCTGACATCTGTTGGGTGTCAGAGAACAAAAGTTTCAGATCTTAGAAATATTCCTCAGCAAGCTGTAAACTTTAGTCTAAAGGATGTGATCTGCAGAGGCAACGTGTTCCACCAAAGACTTCCCCCTGACATTTCCTTGTCAGTAAGAAAGAGCAGAGCGCAGCTGCCTTCTTAGCTTTCATCATTGTAACTGCCCCAACATTAGTGAAGAAATACATAGGTTTGGACATACACCACACCGAAAGATTTGTGGTGAATTTTTGGTTGACACGATTAATTAATGTAGAGAATTAAGAGAATGAGTGATGTCAGAAGGGCAAAAGTGTACTTGCCAGTCAGAAAAGATATTCTGACTAATAAAAGCAGTTCAGAGCATGGTATCAATATTTTGATTTCCAGAGGCCCCAGATGAATGACATTAAACTGACAAGAAAGATCTTAAACCAGCAACATTTTTAACTTAATGGTGATTTTATCAATTTACTCTGCCTTTTCCCAATGGAAAATAAGTTTCCCAAGATTGATAATGTAGCCTGCATCAGCAAATGACCTATGATGCAATATAATCATCACGAATATTTATCTTTAGGTAAGTGATTGGGAAATTAACTCTATCCCAGCCCAAACCAGCACAACATGAGACTCCCTTCAGTGAGCTTTTTCTCTCTCATTCTTAGCTGTCTTTATGGTAAATGGAGGGAAATAGGCACCTTTATCCAAACAATATATTCTAACTATGTTTCATTTTAAGTATTTCTAAATGTAATTTCATTCTAAAACTATAGAATTACAAGAATGAAATTCTGAAAGTTTCAGTTTTCCCCCCTTAACTGTAAAGGGGGTCTAGACATCCTGCTTAGATACAGATGTAAATTTGGTGGGATGAATCCCAAGAATGGGGTCTAAACACAACGCACACAAAATTACAGGTAACACATCAGCAGAACATACACCAGCCAGCTTTGAAGTCAACACCAGTCATGGCAGCCATGGGGCTCTGCACAGAGGAACACCATCCCCATCACCTCCAGTGGGTGGGATGTGGGAGCAGGAGGGTCCCACCAACCACCTGGGCAGTCCTTTGGCAGGACTGTGTGGTACATCCACTTCAGCAAGTGGTTAATCTGCTCCTGAGTGGTGACACAACCAGACAGTCTCCACACATCTCTCTAAGGGCCAAACATCTACTGCTATCTCCTGCTCCCAAATGAGGCTCCCTCAGCAAACCTTCCTTTAACACTTTCTCAATTACGTTGAATGTGATGTTGTCCCTAAGCAAATCATCCTCAGTGTTTTCTTCCTCCCAGTTTCCTGCCTTTTTTGTCCAAGTTTGGTGTTACACTCACCCTCCTACACAGTGAGGAGACCGGAATTGATGCCAGGATATTTTGGGACAACAGAACTTCCTGAGTATTTTCAACAATGCATCCAAAGGGATAATAAAATGGCTTATGTGATAACACATTATAAATAACCATATCTTCTTCCAACACCACAGGCACTAAAAACTGGCTTTTACACTGACTCTTTTTTAGCATGTACCTAAGACATTCATAGCAATGCCGTATCTCCCAGCTCTTCAAGACTCAGGAAAACTACCCCACAAATAGTCATAAAAGCAACTTGTAAACCTTGGTGCTTTTCATTGTGTTTGGTTTTGTTGTTTTCTTTCTGGCTGAATAGATTTTCCTGCACAGTGCCTGGGGATGAGATTCCTTTACAGTGTACATACCAGTTAGCTTCTTCAGACTTTCTTTGAAGTCCACAGAGAGAAGTGAATCGGTGGCCATGGTCTGGCTGGGACACACATGATCTTCAGGGCCACGTTGTCTACCATGGGTAAAGTGATGCAAATTTAGGACAAGGCAGGTGGAGCTGAGTCTGCCCTTTGGGGTGACTCTGCGGTCCTCCTTACCTTTGCACTCTAACACCGTTTCCCCTGGAATGTAGTGGTGGCCCTGCAGACTCTCTACCAGGTAATCCTGTGTACAACCGATGATTTTTGGCTTCAGCTTGGCCCCAGCCATGAACAGAACAGCAGCACCAAACAGAGCACCTACCTCCTCCCCACACCATGACTATCCCTCTCTGACTGACCTCAGAGACAACAAACCCCTCTCACCAGGGTGTCACTGCTAGTTATAAATGTTTATCTATCATTAGCTCTCAGAAACATAAGAAGTGTGTCTCCTGGGCTGAGGAACGTACAGGTTTATGACAGAAGAGGCATTTGTGCTCTAATAAAGAACATTCTCCTAAAATAAAGCCTACAGTCCACCTCATCTATTAATTTATTTTATCAAAGAACACAGGCATTCGACCCTTATTACTCAGCATTTGAACCAAGAATGATCTGAACAAAGAAGTCTCCTCCTCTGCTTTCCAGAGATGTTCCCAAAACAGCAAAATGAAGTTCCTCTTTAAGAATGTGTATTCCTTATTAATACCTTGCCATCAGCAAAGGAATTTCTTCCATCATAATTGCTTCTACTCAAAATTTTCTATATAGTGCAATGAAACAGTGCAGTTGCTTACTGCTTCCTTTCGCAATTATTTTCATGGAGTAATCAAAATTATCCATATCCAAAAAGAAAATTTGTTTATGTAAGACTTTCCCCTGTATCAGTTTGCTGATATCTCTTAAATTCTAAAAACATGAACGTATTTTTCATTCTGAATCCTCTGTTTCCATTCTCTCCTCCTGCCCTGGGTGAAGTAAGAGAAAATAGCTCAATTTGATATCTTATTTAGAGAAAATGAACCAAGTAGAAATTAACATAAATTTTGCTACTGTGGTGAATTGCTGATAAAATGAAACCTAAAGTTGAAATTTAGTATTCCTGTTCCATTAGCATAAGAAATACTTTCTCATCAGAGTTCAAAATACATTTCTTCAGATATTAATGTTTAAAATGGGCTGGCTGGGCAAGCATTTTTAAATTCTGTTTTACAGTAGAATAAACAAAAGTAGAGTGAGACAGAAAGAAGATTACTGATTTACTGTAAATGTTGGACACATCTTTTCCCTCTCAATAGAAACAGATACCATATATATATTTCATATTTAAAAGTGCACCAGCAGACCTGTTGTAAATTAGCATTTAAATGCAAGTGTCCCTTGAGGAATTTGGCTACTTTACTGTTCAGAGACAAGAAGTGACAGGTCAGCTATGAAAGATCACTCTTCCCTGAAACTGATCTGAAAACTGGTGACATTCATTGATGTCTTGAAGCAAATCCCATACAACTGCACAGTAGCAAAAACACAACAAGAAATCCTGTTTTTTCTAACAACCTGAGTTTGTATCTTCTCTATCACTTGCCGACAACCCAAATCAAAAGACATTGCAGTCAGTGAGAGGCTTTCCAGTGATGTGTTGAGTAAATATATATATAAAAAAGTCTATCTTTTAGGATCCTATGGAACTGTTTATAGGGAGGAGAAAACGGAGGATGGATAGCTGTTTATAGTGAGGAGAAAACAGAGGATACATGTGAATGAAGCACAGACAGCAAAATAGGGACAGTTTATATGTGAGTATAATATTTATAGAGTTAAGGTGCAAACAAGATCTTTTCATTTAGCTTGTAAGTGGTTTTTATGCCTTAAGAGGAGGCTGAATCATATTAAGCAAACTCATCTTTGCCAGTGAGTACAGAAGTGTGTGTGTGCATCTCTGTGATGCTGATTAATGGTTGGGTTAATGCCATAGGACATCTAAGAACTCTGAAATACTTCTGGTCTTTTTCATGTTTTCACTGATGGCAGCTTTTCCCTTCCCTGACTGTTGGGTTATGGGTGAGCCATTTCCCACCCCAAGGCCTTTGGCACCACAGTCTGCAAAGAAATGGCATCTGCCAACTCACACCTCATCTCCAACAATGTCAGACACCTTTCCTTGATCCACATAATGGATCAAGCACTGCACACTATTAAGAAAGTATGAATTCAGACAAGAGGCATCTGACTACAACAGTATTCTTCAGATAATTATGAAAATAAAGGCAGTGAGACTCTCAAAAGCACACAGAAAAGGTTTCTGTACTACTACTAAGATAAAAAAAATTAAGAGTTAGCTCAATACAGGCTATTCTGCTTCAGAGAGGTTCATTTCAACTTGGTAAAATTCAATTACTTTTCCAATCTCTGCCTGACAGATTTTTCTCATCCTCTTCCAGACTTAGGAGCTGGTATTTGTAGACCATTCAGTAAATCAGTCTCAGAGCTAGGGCACATGCTACCACCATAAAACACTGCAAAGAGGATGGGTAACCATCATATGACTCATCTGAGACAGATCAGCACAAATCAAAAGAAGTATCCAACTGTAAAATCACTTTGCCTCAGAGATTCTGGTAAACAGACCAGCTGCTGAAAGAGAACTACTTCTCTACTTTTCCCACTGTTGTGGTTTAACCCCAGCCAGCCACCAAGGCCAATGAAGCCACTCGCTCCTTCTCCCACCAGAGAGATTAGGGAGAGAATCAGAAAGGCAAAGCCAGAAAACTCGTGGGTTGAGGTAAAGACAGTTTAACAGGGGAAGCAAAATCCGTGCACTGAAGCAAATCAAAACAAAGAATTAATTCACACTTCCCATGGGCAGGCAGGTGTTCAGCCACCCCCAGGAGAGCAGGGCCCTATCACATGTAATGGTGACTAGGGAAGACAAACTCCATCACTCCAAACCTCCCTTCCTTCTTCTTCTTCCCCCCTCTAGTTTTATATACAGAACATGATGTCATATGGCATGGAATATCCCTCTGGTCAGTTTGGGCCACCTGTCTTGGCTGTGTCTTGTCTCACTCTCCCATGCATTCCCAACTTCCTTGCCAGCATGGCAGTATGGAAAGCAGAAAAGGCCTTGGATCTGTGTAAACACCACTCAGCAAAAACAAAAACATCTTTCTATTATCAACCCTTTGTTCAGCACAAACCTAAAACACAGCCCTGCACTAGCCACTAAAAAGAAAATTAACTCTATCCCAGCTGAAACCTGCACACACACACAGACATCTGCTGCTTTTCAAACATTCATTTTCCCTCTTAATACTGTAGATTGATTTGATGTTGCAGACTGTGGGTTTGTAAAGAGCATTTTCCTTGTGCCTCTTCCTCAAATGTTTGCTATGGTAAAAGATTACGTGGTATAATCATCTGTTGGTTTCTACTCATCTTTTTTTCAACAATATCTTGGTTGCTGCACAAACAAACCCCACTTCTATTACTTCTAGGTAAGATGATATTTTTTCCGTTCTACTATTTTCTGTTAGAGACTATTTGCTGTTCTACTATTTGCTGCTTTTATTTATATTTCCAGTCAATCTTGGAACATCACTCCATTTACAGAAGTAACCATTTTTGGCATAGATTTGAGTATTTTGTTTGTGGGATTTGCTGTTTGGGTCTAAACTCTTCATGCTGCTCTTGCAATACCAGCACAGATTTAGGAGCTGAAGTCAATACAGGAAGGCTGAAATCCTGATTTGTATGGGGAAGGCAGAGGTGGAATACAGTGAAAGCATCTACAAGTTTCTCACACAGGCTGTTCCTTAAGGACAGCCCCTGTGTGATTATGTTGTCTCTCATATGAACCTAAAGGAGAAGTTACATATTGTTAAAATGCTCTTAAACTCCATCTTCAGATTTATTTCTGGTAACAGGTTGTAGGTTTTCAGCACTGCACACCTGTTGCACAGACCCCATTCAGCAACAGCCTCCCAGGATCCCCATGGGATTGGTACAGAAGCTGGAGAGCTTCACCCACAGACCTGTGCCTGTAGCTTCTTCACTGCAGCATCTCCCATGGGAAAGCTTTCAGTCCTGACAGGCAGATTCCTAGTGATGGGGATTGGATTTTTCAAACCAAAAAATTCACAAAGCAAAAATAAAGCAGGTGAATCGGGGGTGTCAGCTGTTACCCTCATAATTAACTCACTGCTCCCCTCTGCTACTGTAATCAGCATGTTTTTACTGTAATTAGTTCCCCGCAGCTCTTTATTCATGAGTAACCAAGGGGAAAAAAGTAAAAAAACAACCCACCGCTACTCTTGGACGCAATGTGGGGAAGTGCCCACATTAAAAAAGGACAAAAAGAGGAACGAAGACTTCCCCTGTCATTGGAGCAAGCCAGAGGCAGCAACCTGAGAGGCAGGACCCACCCGAGATGCTGGGCTGGCGTGCAAGGGGGGCAGAAGCTCAGAGCTTCAGTGTTCGATTTTTTTTTTTTTTAAATGCCTTGCATGACTTAAAGCAAAACAAGTTTATCCCTCTTCCCCTCTCATTTGCAGCCTGGAAATATCAGCGGTTTCCCATCCCTCCCCCTCCTCCCATCCCAGTTATTCACACTATGAACTCTTGGGAGCTGCACCTCTACTTTGGTATGAATTCATAGAGTGCCAGCACAGCTCGGCCGCATGGACGGAGCTGCATCGGAACCAAACCCCTGACGCAAACCAGGGAAGAAACGTCATTCCCGAGAGCTGCCAGCTCACCTCCGCCCCACGCCTGCCTATCCTTGCCTCTGCAGGGCAGGCGGGGCACAAAAAAAATGCTCTCAGTCTTGAGTATGAATCCCTGAGCAAGTGTGAGGTTTCTCCTCCTCCAGACTCCCTAAGGGACTGGAGGTTTTCACAGTAATTTCATTCACTTTAGATTTTAACTGAACATCTCAAAATAAGAGTGAGAAGTAAAAACTACTTATGTTATAATTAGATGTGCCAGAATTAACCTCACCTTTTTCCTGACACTGCTTAAATTAGTATTCATTGGGCATAAACTGCTGTGAACAAGCTAATGAAATGATTCATTAGTTCATTTGTCTGTGCATGTTGATAACTATATGCCAAGAACCCAATGATTTTTTTAACAGCCTCATTTATTTTAAGGAAGCTGCTGTCATTTACAAAGCATTGGCCAGCTGCCAGGCATCCCCTCACCTTTCCCTGCTGTCTGCATAAATCTCTGATTAACCTCTTAAGCATCTTAGGCATTTTTGTGAGGAAAACAGCAGCATCTGTTCCATGACGATTGCTACTCATCTGCTCACCTTGCAAAGGTTTCTTGGCCCCTGCCCCTTCCCCTGTCCATGAGCCATGCAGCTCATTACTTCCAGACTGCACAGACATTTCTCACAATCACTGGATGCTTTGGCATTGCTCTGTATAGAAGAAGAGGAAACTGTAGCTCTCCTCATCTCTTAACCAAGCTGTAAGTGTAGTCATAAACCAGACCATTTGCTCTCAGTGTGTTTTTGAATGAACCTGTTAAAAGTTGCCATTATTCTCCATTAGAATCTCCATTCTCCATCAGACACACACAAGAGTTGTCCTTCTGCTACTGAATCTGGCACAGGGGCCACAAGAAAGAAGTGACTGGCAACCTTCCCATCCACAAGCACTGTTGGTGCTTATCCAGCCTCTCTGGATATTTCTGAGTATCCACGTGAAACAAGTGAATTGGTGCCATTATCTCATTTTAGAAGTGGGCTCTTGAGGCACAGAGCTGAAATGGCTGTTGAAGGTCACCCACAAAGCCTGATCAAGGAATGGAGGGTATGAATTCCCCTCCCTTAGATTGGATCAAATCCTTCAGTTTTGGGCAAAAGTCAGCATCCTGGCCCAGCCTGCTCCTAGAGTCACAGGAGGTTTCAGCAGAATGATTGAGATGGGTCTATCTTGCAAAAATCTTCCCTGCTTTCAAAGCAGGTATGTTCAGATTTTTTGGTGGAGCACAATGCTGGGGTTACTAGGACACACAATCTCAGATTCAGTTGCACAGATAAGTTATCCTCTTTCCCTTCCCTACAGGTCCTTTCACAGCCAACACGCAGCAGGACAGTACCAACTAATATGGCAGGATCCATTTCAGCTACCACTGAGCAACACTGTCACCATCTGCCAAACAATGTCACACAGTTACTGGTCTTATTTTGCATTGCAGTAGTTTTCAAACTACGGCTCATGTGCCCTTGAGGTCTGTTAGCAGTCTGCAGCTGGCAGATTTTACATATTAAACACTCACAAACCCACCAATTAGAAAGAAGTTGGATGCTATGGACACCTGGCAGTCTACCAAATGATGCAAGGACAACAAATGGGTCAGCCCCAAGATGGTTTGGGATTGTCTGGATCTTTATTAATAAAAGAAAAAAAATATCTGCATCCTAGCCTGTGTTCCAGGTTTGTTTGTGTTATAAAAATATTTATAAAACAGCAAAATGATACTGGGCTCTGTAAAGCAAAGTGCATTATGAAGGAGTGGGAAATATAGAGCAAGGGAAGAAAGGAGCCATAATGGTGGAAAATCAAGAGGCACTTGTAGGATGCAACTTTGACATCAGGTTAAGTGTTGGTTAAATCCTTATTAGTGTTTATAGGAATGAGGATATTCCTGGGCCCAGAGGCATCCCTTGGTCTGGAAGACATCAGGAAACCACTCTACACTTCAGGTCTCCAGAGTGCTCCTGAGCTTCCCCGGCCCTTTCTGTGCAGTGCTGTGTGCTGCAGACAGTGCTGTACTTGCAGGTGGCTGCTGTGAGACTCAGCAAAGAAGGGTTTAGCAATGAGAATCTCAGCAACCTGGGACCAGTTAAAGCCTCTCCTGCTATTTTTCAGTTTTCTATCCAGACTGAAGCAACACATGTTCAATGACAATGGTGCAGTAAGTGGGACTGGAGATTTGTAGTGATGACTCTGTAGTCTCACCAGCTCACAAATACAAGACTGATGAATAGCACTGCTGATCCTTATCCTGAACACTTCTCCTTCATGTTGTTTATCCCCCGTGTGGGATGCATCACTAGGACATGTTCAGAATGAGAATCAGCAACCTGCACAGTGCTTTAGCTGCTTGGGATGGGATATACAAACGTTTGTTTCTTCTTCTGCCACCTCACAACTAATTTGTGTATGAGGCTTCAGAAGAAAAAAGTGCTTCTGATTTCATTAATGATGTGTTGACCTCATGTTGTGAAGCAATCAAAGGAAAATTTAATTTCAAGTGTGCAAAATTGAAGTGTGGAAAATGAACGAAGCCAATGAGATTTGTGCTGCTTGCCTTTCTATCAAATAATGTTGAAATTACTCCTGCACAGGAACAACAGTGAGGTATTTCTCTTGACTCCCCTTATAGTGCCTAAGTGGAGTTGCTCTAACACATGCTGGTATGGGGACCCAAAGGTTGCAGCAGAATGTCTCTCACTGCCATCTTTCAGTAACAACAGTACCCTAAGACACTATAGTGCCAATTCTGAAGGTCTATCAGGATAATAGGCAGTTGGACCCCAAGAACAAATTCAGAGCTCCCACATACCCACACCCAGGCTCACGTCACCTAGGGCTATCACTTTTAAAATCATAGACCAGCTTAGGTATGAAGGAATCTTGAAAGGTCATCTGGTGCAACCTGTTGTGGAAAGGGGTGCCTGGATGAGATGACCCAGCATGACATCCTCTCACATCTTGAAAACTGCCAGTGATGGGGACTTTGCCACATCCCTGAGGAGGTTGTTCCAGTGATTGATTGTTCCCACCTAAAAAATTTCCTTCTTATACCAAGATGAAATGTGCCCAGTGATTGCCCCATCAGAAACCCACTGTTCTATTCATTTTTCCAGTGCTCCTTCTGACTTCTACAGCAGCACATCAGAACACTTGGCAAATATAAGGGTTGTTGAAAGTAGCTGGTATCTGCTACTCCTGCAGCAAACAACTGGCCTCCTTCTGGCACCACTTCTACAGCAGCTGGTTCCAGGACACGTGGTGAAAATAACTTTCCAGCACTAACATCGGTGCAAGATTTCTACAGTCATATTGGCATGGTTTCACTGTCATTTCATTTCCAGATACAAATGCTTTTGTTTATGGGAGGACCTGAGCTGTCACTAATTGCAGTCCAACTGCCCAGGGACAAAAGCTCATCTATACTTCCACGCATCACACCTCAGCTCCTTCCTAAACCTCTTCCTGCTGTGATGCTTCACCGCCTGCATTACAATATTAATGCTCTGCACAAGGAGAGAGGGAAAGAGCTCCTCTGGCAAGGACAACAGCAGAGACACCAGGTGCTTGTTCACATCTGCCTTGTGCTTGGGCCACCTCACTGTCCCATGTCCCCTCTGTACAGATGACAACTCTGCCTTCTGCTACTCCTATGTTCAACAGGGCAGCTGTGGTTTGTCAGACACCTCTCTGCTGCCCCAGCACTGACAAGGATCACAGACACATTTAGGTTACAGATGTCAGTTATGACCATCACATTAAAAGGGATAATTGATGATCTTTCATCTAGTGAGCAACCAGGTGAGCCATACATTAATTAATCTCCTCTGCCTGTCCCAGTTGTGCTTGTTCCTGGTGCTGACAAGTTTTGGCAGCCCATGTTTACCAAAAAGAAAAGGCTGTATCCTTCACCTAGGGTAAGTATTTTTGTTTACACAGAGGGATACAGATTTTCCATCCTTGCCTAGCAAATCAGATCCTAAGGCAGATGATTAGAAAGCTAATTTTAATATTTTTAGAGCTCCTAGAAAGACTCACCTCTATATATTTCCCAATCTCAGCAGCTGGATTCACATTACTAAGCAAACTAACATCACAGCAAAAAGATACAAGAGAAAGTTTTGGTAAGGAGTTTTAAAGTCCATCCATTTTCCTGTGAAATAAAATGGAGATGATTCTTTAGGAGGACCCATACAATTCATGTCAATAAAATATTTACGCCAGACACATATCTGAAAAAGAGAAACTAAACTCCTTAAGTTTAAGGGAATTCAAACAATAACTGAATTAATTTGAAGTGGGTACCAGTAAAATGCTTTTTTATGTGATTCTAAATGAAATTTTGTTTCAATTTGATAGCTAGATTTGCCTAGAGGCAGGGTTTATCTCACTGAGATTGAGTTATTCCAACAGACAAGCATGGATCTGACAGCTCTCTGGGATCCTCCAAAAGCAGATGTTGCCCATCCTAATGCAGGAACTCGTGTAGGTGCAATAGCTCACCTCTGGAGAGGTCTACCTTCCTCCACTAAATATCTGGGGGGGGTGGGGGAAATGTGGCAAGACACCATAAATCAAATTCTACCCTCTATTTTAAAAAAGTATTGACAAGCAAACATTTTTTAGTAACAGCAAAATGAGCTTGAAAATCCTCTTCCCAGAAAAAGCACAAACCATTGATCAAAGGTGTTATTGGCTCATTTATTGCTTTGTCTGCCTCTGCCAGTCCTGTAGCTTTATTTGACAAATTTAAAAAGTCAGTGTGGTTTCCAGCATAAAACAAGAGAAATTGTAATTGTTCTCAGATTTTAAATTATAGGGAGTATTACCATGTGTATTACTACTGATTTAATGATGATTCATACCCAAAAGAGATTCTGATTCACTGCAGTTCACCTCAACCACCAGATGACTTTTATTTAACCACCTAGAGAATTAAAAAGTGAATTTTAAGGAAATAATTTAACAGACATAGTTCAAGCATTAAATCAGTTGGATTTAACAGCCAGAAGGATGGTTTCTACTTATAGAAATTATGCAGGCTGAAGTACCAGAAGCACAAGGCTAAGCCAAACCAAATGTGACCTTTCAGGAAGACCTTTTCCATAAAAATACCTGCCTCTCCTGCAGAGTAAATAGTGAAGGAGACTCTTCATGACACTGTCACTGAGTCTGTTCAGAAGCTGTCAGCAGCAGAAGAAACAACTTCGGACAACAAAAGCCAATGCTACAGATTTTCATGCACATTACGTCAAGAACTTAATTTCCATAAGATGACACCAACATCTAGTGAGTTTCTGCACACAACATCCTACTTGAAATCCAGGTGGAAAAGGCCAGAACAGTCAAATTCTGAAAGGCAGCAGAGGAAAATAAATGTGTCCTCAAAGGACATTAACCCCATGACTGCCTTTAGATGGCAAAGACTGCTCTCACCATCGCCTGATTTCCCAGTCTCTCCCCTCAGCCCACTGTTGATGAGAGCAGCCAGAGGGTCCTGTCACCCTCACAGGGTTCATGGAGGAAAGCACTGTAGCAAGGCTGGCAGGGGGGTGTAAGGATTGGCCTGTGTGGATTGATCCATGAAAGAAAGACAAACGAAAAAAGTACACTGGGAAAGTTTCAGCATTTGAAAATGAACTGCAAATAAACATCTCGCAGTTAAACTGTTTAAATTGTTTATCCAGGCAGACAAAAAAAAAACAAAAGAAGAGGCAAGTGAAATGCTGGAGATCCAGACTCAGACACACAAATTCAAGGTGAAGATAAGAAGTTAAAGAGGATTTTTTATTCCAAATCACTGCTTTCTGCCTAATAAAAATGTGTCATGACAATATGTTGTGTTAAGACAGATGAAGGACTTAGTATTTTGAGAAGTTATCCCAGGAGTCCATCAATCAAACTTTGCCTTTGAAACACAGAGATGATTAAATCTAACATTTGTTGATAATTTTTTAATGGCATAATTATAAGTCATAATAGGAAAAAATATTATTTAAGCTGAAAGGTGTTGGAAAAAGACAAGTCAAACTTTTTAACAGGAATTTTTCTCTGTAAGGGTAACCACAGAAAAGCCAAATTAGAATAGATTAACTATATTTATTATAGCTAGTTATATTTATTTTTCAGTTATTTTGGCTATTTGGAATGTTTTTAGTGTATAATGCACTAAGCTCAGAGCAGAAGATTTGAATCAACAAGTATAAGGGTATTTAAGGTCACCTTCACCTGAGAGGAAATAAAATTACAAAATTACGGATCCTTTTGAGAAAGTCTTCCCAAAACAGCCAAGGTCCTTCTGGGCAAGAGGCCTCAGAAAAACCAAGCAGTGAGATCTTTGCATTAGGTGGATGTTGAAGAGCTGTCAAGTGGACGTGAGCAATATGCTGAGGAGTCCTGAATGACAGCTGTTAGCAGTCATTTGAGATCCAGTTAAAAAGTATAGATTTAGCACTGTTCCTTCAGACCACACCAGAGATAACTGCAGCGTGAGAAAGGCCAATTACCCGCAGTGGCCTCAGCCCTGCTGAACGCACCACAGAAACCTCTGGGGGCTCCTGCAAGTGCAGGAGTCTTCCTGTGTGATGCCCATCAGCTGTCAGGAATATGACAGTGCAGGTCTGGAAAGGCCTTGAATAAAATCGACTGAATTTAATCTGACTTTTGCTGTGGCTTTTTTCACCGAGCCCTGGATGGGACACATTAATATCAGGGAGGGATTCACCTTGGAAGGCGGAATTAGTAGAGCCAGAGGTCTGAAGTGTTGTCACTGTATCACAAAGAAAGGAAAAACAAAAAAGGAACAAAAGGGCACTTTTATTTCCCAGTTTAATTAAAAGATCAGCATACAATGTTTTGTCTTGTTCTACAGATGGCATTTTCTCACCCAACCGTGATTTTCCCAAAGATACCATTTATCTCTGACCACCTCAGCAGCACTCTTCCCATTTCCAAGTTTGACAGCTTGCACACTAATGCCACTAAACATTGGGAAAGGAGATACCTTTTACATCAACCACCAGTTCAAAGAGACATAAACCTGACCCAAAATTGTGTATTTATGCAGTTAAAGAACATGCCATGGCTTCTGAGAAAGCAGATACACCTTTTAACCTGTTTTCATTATTTATGTTGTCTTTCAGTGTGCATAACTGGCATAACTTCTCCCTTTACAAGAAAATCTTTATAGTTATATTTGGAAAAACAAAAGAACTTTTTCACAATGGATTTCAGGAAATTACATATGAATTCAGATGTTTATTTGGCAAGAGGTCAGTACATGCTTCACATGAATGGCACAATATTTATGCCAAATGAAGATGTGACCCACTCTCTAAGGAAAGCTTTAAAAATTCAGTAACCCTGAAAATAACACATATAATCTTTTTTTTCCCCCCACCCCCAAGGGATGGAGTATCTCTTTGAAATTCCGTAAATCTCATTTGCAGGGTGAATAACGTTCAATCTTCAACAAACACCAGATGTATCTTACAATATCTGGAAGTGCAAGTTTCTTACTGCCATGTAAATTAAACATCCACCATGACTCATGCCACTGTCAGGAATTCTCAGACTTGTGAGGAGGATTAGTGGTGATGCCAAACCACCCCCCCACACACACTGTGTCCTCCTCGTGGCCCACCTGTTCACACAGTCCCTGTGAGCACCCACTGCTCCTCGAGTCACCTGCTGCTGGTGACGCTCTGTAGCTGCCTCTGCTGGTAGCACTCACAGGATGCAGAGAGGAAGGGAGCACCATGTGCGCGAGCAGAGAGATGGTCTTAGTGTCCTACTCTTCTCAGAAAGAGAAAATTGAGACATTTTCTGATCCATTAACAGACACAACAGTCAGAGCAGGATGGTCCTGCTGCCATCTCAGCTACCAGCACGTGCCACAGGACTTTTAGACGCCCTCCCTGAGTTGATGGAAAACATGGAAACAAGCTGCAACACACTATCATGCAGTCATTGATCAAGAATAACCACTGATGTCTCATTATGTACATATTTCTATGCATCAAATGTTTGTTTTCCCCTACCAAGCCTATAAAGAGCTGCAACAGCTAGAGGGCCCTGGCTTTGCAGGCTGTGGTGTGTGGTGACTTGGTGGTTCTTGGTTTTCCACACTTGTTCAGCAGGCCCTGAATAATTCAGTGGTAGCTTTGCTTCTTGTGAATAATGCACTCAGTCTTGAATCTGAGCCAGTAAAAACTTACATTGCACCACTGTGAATTTTCTGCTGTTTTCACAACACCAGCAGTGATGCTTACAGATAAAGGCCTAATGGGTTTAGAGCATGAATTTGCTCTGCCTGTACTCCAGAATAGCCATTAGAAATAAAACCTGCTTACCATTATTTAAATGCTCACATGACACATTTGACTAGAGTTTTTCATACCCCCAACCTGGTTGCCTGAGGTGGCCCACAAGTCACAGAATTTTCTGTTCTGTCCTCTTCCCACTAAATCCTGGGCACTTCTTCTTGTTTTTTTTTGACCACTATTGATCAACCAAGCCAGTGTTTTCTCAGCACAAACTATCAGCCCAGGTACATTACTCTTCCATGGTAATGGTCAGCTCAGAGGCAAACATTGTGTACATTAGGACTGGGTTTTGCCACATATATATCCCTGTGCAATGACAGGGATTGAATCTCATGGTTTTCTGCCCAGTCATGATGCCTCCAAGGATCCTTCTGAATTCTTCACACATAGGTTGATATTTATTTTTTTTTTACCGCCCCAAAGAGTTTACTGCCATTATTATTCATTCTCCTTTTCAGTCTGTTACGAATATATTGAACAAAGCATTCAGCTGCCTGAGCCATGAAATCATTCGCTCCTTCCTCAGGTTATTCATTCCTCCGCTCCATTCCAGTCAGAAGAACTGAATTTTGGAGAAAGATGAAAGATGTAAATTTCAAAGTCAAGGTGTAGAAAAAATATGAGCAGAGAGAAGATTGCATGCAAATACATGGAGCTGGGAGAGGAGGAAACTTTCCTCCCAGCCTTATACTGTCTACCTGGGACACAACTGGGGCTGCTGGAAAGATCCCTCATGCAGCCAACTTTGTGCTGTGGCGGGACAGCACAGAGCCACCTCTCTGCACGTGCTCATGTGTGCCTGCAAAGGGGACAGCAGCATCTCAGTGCACCCCTGAAGGGGCCCCCTTGGTGCTGAACAGTGTCCTGAAAGGGGATTATCCTGCTTGCCAGCAAGTGAATTAATTTGAATAAAAAAATCCACATCCTGACTCCATCCAGAGCCTGGCGTGTTTGTCTTTACAAAACAACAGCGTCTCTTCAAAACTAATCGCTTGGGCTGATTGCTGAGCGTTATCCCTTTGGCATGTCAGCTTCCATGTCAGCTTCCTGGTGGTCCAGAGAAACACTGAGTGGCCTCTGAGAGCTGGAGGCTGAGGGAAGGCAGTCCCCAGCAATAGCACTTCTGCACCACACCTCCATGGCAGGAGGCCTGGGGCTCTCCACTCGTGCCCTCCACACTAAGGAAAAGAAAGTGGAGGTAGATGAAGCTCTGCAACGTGTGCCGGATTCCTCCTCCGTGCCCTGGCAAACCACCAGCCTCTCACACACATCACCTTGCTCACCTCTTACATTCACTCATTCTCCTCCTCTGTGCCCAGGGTTTATCTGCCATGATAGCCCACCCCTACCTATTCAAGTTCCAACACAATGCATCAAGGGTCAGTTTAAGGGAATAAGATACAGAGTTTAGAAGAGAATAATAAAATGAAATTCCAGGAATCTGTTAGATCAGGCTACATAACCTCACAATTGCTCCAAATCCTTAAAGATAAAGCTCCTAAATACACCATATTTTAAGGTCAAGCATCATCACAGCCAAGATACATTTTATTTATAATAAATTCTCCTAAAAAATGTGTTATTAATCAGCACAAACATTGCCAGCAGTGCCACTGACAAGAAAGTTTAACACTTTAAGTTTCCTTTTAAATGTGCGTTTCTTACGGAACAAAGCCTGCCTCTGCTCTTTCTGGAACTTTTCATTTCCATCTTTTCCACTCACTCAAGTTTGAATACTGTATTTTATCAAAGGTAACAAAATAACCTCTTTGCAGACCTAAGTCTAAATGAAAGACTTAAGCATTTCAATGGAAGAAAAGACATCTTCCAGTCAGAGACCCATAAAAATCAGCAGGTATCAGGTAAACATTTCCATTTTGATGAAACCACACTCTTCACTGGCAAAATATTCCACTTGAAGATTGAATTTATTCTAGCTAATAGGTAAAGATATCTGTGAGTTGCTGCAAAATACAAAACATTTAAAATGCCCACATGCAGGTGATGACCACTTAGTTCTGGTCGTTCACCATGTGGGATGTCTGCCTTGCAGCATAAATGCAGGAAACACTTGGATCATACCAATGAAACCTGCCCATTAATCTCGAAAGTGTGGAAGAGACTCTGCACATCGGATTTGCAGGTGTGCTGTGTTGTCTGTGGGCCTGTCCCGAGGGCTCAGCTGCTGAGCAGCCCCGATGCAAATAGCTTTGTACTCCAGGAGAGCCTGCTAGTGAGACCCAGAAGTCTGCTCTCTCTTCCAAAAATGTAACCAATGGTTCACAGATTTTCATTTTGCCCTCTTGTTTGCTATTCATTAATTCAGGTTTATACCAAAAAGCTTCCAAGCCATGCCCAAGATTTTACTGCAGTACTCCCAGAGGTTACAAAAAATGGAAATAAAATTTAATTGCTCACCAAGCTGTATAGTCCTCATTTTCCTCCAAATCACACTTGTTCTCAAAGCCACCTTATGTAAAAGGCAAGAGACATGATGGGCATCTCTGCCAGGTTCAACTCAGTAACATCTGTGTTTCGTCTTACAGTGCACTGAAGATATTCCCTCTGCCAAAGAGGGGCTGCTCTGAAGAGTTCTCTGGAAGTCTCCCCTCACCTGGCTCCTTTCCCTCCTCCTGGCTTTCAAGCCCAGGCTGTAACCAAGCCACTGACAGACAGGCATCAGCACACTGCTCACTAGATGCCTGACTTCTCTCAAATGACAGCTAAGTCTCACCATTCTCTTTTCTAATCATCACAGACAGATAAATGCTTTTTCTATCAGCATCCTTATTAGAGTGAGAGCGTCTGAATGGGTGACTCTTGCTTGTGGTTTCTCTGTATGTAGTGCTGCTGGTCTTGTGGGCTCCCACTTCTGGTGATCTGCTCATCTCTGGTCTTCGTGTTTCTCTTGACCACTGCCAGGGTCAGGTTCAATGACAACCTGAAAAGCCTCTGTACAAAGGCACAGCAGAGAATTACCCCAAGTGTGAAATCCTTCATGAAACGGGAGGTACCAACAGCCTGAAGAAGCAACTGCAACACAGTTTTGATTCTCTCTAAGCCTAATATTTACATTTACTTTTACAATCACAGACAGGTACCTTGCTCCTTATCATCTCGTTTGTTTACGCATTGCTGCAAACACTTGTTAGCAACAACTTTCCTGCATCTAACAGGATCAGCCTAATATCATGCTGAATTTTAAGTGTTTAGAGTCCAAGGCATTCTCAGACACCAAGGGGAAGGAGCTGTCTCCAGCAGTTCAGCTCCCATGAGATTGAACTCGCCAACAGCAAATATTAGCTCTTCCTGTGACTGCTAAAGGAGGCTCATACTGAAGCAGCTGGTCCCTGGGAAACTCTAAGGTTACAGACAAAAGCCTTTGTTAGCTGCAGTTCCTCTGAGTTTCAAAATTTCTAGAGATCTTCGTTTAGGTCCGTGTGGGTATCCAGAAGTATTCTGGATCCAAGCCTGACCCATCCTAAGTGAGCCTCCCACCAGGCCAACTGTTATTCACAGCAATCACTGACTGTCCCTCCATCCTCTCTTCTCCAGCATTTTGAACCCTGACTCGTCCCTTTTACTGCCTCGAGCCCTACTGCTCAGTGAAAATCTCCCTTGGTGTCCACCCTGAGTGCAGAGACAACGGCTCTCTGTGTCAGCTTGAATGTTATTTGGGAATCAAGATGGTGCCACAGTGCTAAGCATCAGCAGTCTATGGAAACACAGGGAAATGAGTCCATCCAGAACCATTTTCTGTCCCACTGGAAATGACTTTTCATCACTCATCCCTGGAGCTGCTGGGTCAATGGCCTGCCTTACCCATGAGTGCTGTGAAAGTCAGGGAAGAAAGGGTTTACTTCCTTTCATCTATGCAGGAGTAGCTGGATCTCTTTCTGGAGGGAGTAATCCAGCCCTGCATCTCCAGGGGCAGGGATCAGCATAAAGTTTCCACCGCTCACCTGGAAAATCCCGCAGAACAAGCATAATTTTATATACTCCCAAGGTACAGGTTTACTACAGGATCTCTGCTTGGATGCAGACTCTGGTATAATTAATTCACACTATTTCCAGAGGGGTACAAAAGTCTTGACTGTAAAAGGAACCTGAGATCCAGCAGTCTAACACACAGCTGGAAAAAGAAGTGTTTTCATGGTGTCAGAGTTGTGCATTGCCAAGGTCACCCTGTGGCTCTGGGTACAACAGTTTAACCTTGTCAGCACAGCTGTCTGATGGCCTCCCCCTACACTGCACAGAAAACCTAAAGCAGCAAAGGAAAGAAAAGCATAATTCCAGGGGAAATGAGGGTTGATTTGCAATTAAATAACAGCCTTTATGTTTTCCAATAGTTCTATTCCAGCAGTTTTTACATCTCATTGTGCACAAGATGTGTCTCTTATCTAATATTTGCATAAAGCTGATCATGTGCAACAGTTTTTATTAATAAAAAACCCACCTCCTCTCCAGTTTTTTTATTCACAATGATAAATAAATTTAGAAGAAAATTCTTCTCTCCAGCTGCAGCCCCACAGCCCCCTCACACCCTAATTACACTGACAGTGCCTGTAACCCAATATTACTATTCAGCAGATGGTACTGCAGAAGCTCCTGTTGCCAACATTTTGTTCACCTGCCTACAACCAGTCTTTTCCTTATGCCCACCACCCTCAACTTAAGATTATATCCCCTCCCCAGCCCCTCTTAAATTAATACCAAAGATTGTTTAGAATATAATTCTTCCGTTTTCTCTCCCCTCCAGACAAAAAGAAGTTCCCATTCCCATTGCTGCCAC
Source organism: Empidonax traillii (assembly GCF_003031625.1). Classification (NCBI taxonomy): domain Eukaryota; kingdom Metazoa; phylum Chordata; class Aves; order Passeriformes; family Tyrannidae; genus Empidonax; species Empidonax traillii. The sequence continues at coordinate 223,818 of NW_020955989.1, read as the reverse complement.
CTCCAGTTCAGACAGAGCCCTCAAAACCTGCCAAGTTATTCTCTCTCAGTGATCGATATCCTCCAGGGTTGACTAGAAAAAAATGGCTTTCAGATGGAGAACGGCCCAGAGGGTAGGGAAAACATTCAGTGGTTGCCCTGAGATAAACTTGGCCTGCAGGAGAAGAGCTATTTCATGCCAAGCACTGCATGCTACTAAAGGATTAGGCTGCATTTCTCACGTGCATTCCAAGAAACTCATTCCAGAGAGATCAGACCCCGCAGCTGTTGTACCCCCTGCCTGCTCAGAGCCAACCAAACTGAAAAGCCAACACCTTTGGGGATAAACACACAAAAAGGGAAGAGAGCAACAAATGAGATGTGCGTTTAAAAAGCAGTAGAGGCCCTGGTCCTGCTCACTGCTGGCAGGGAGGCACAGAAGTGGACAAGCTCTTCTAGGAACAAAACACTGCCCCAGCTGTGGCACATCACACACAAAGGTAGCACCATGTACATGACACATTATTTGCAGGAGTTCCTTCCTGCTAGGAAATTCAAGGTGACTTTTTCCAAACCAGGCTTCCACCACCAAAACCCTCTTAGGGTAATCCAAAACAAGTACCCTTCATTTTCTTCCAAGGCTGAGTCGGGTGGGGCCCCCTGAGCAACCTGATCCAGTGGGTGGCATCTCTGCCCATGATGGCAGGTGTGGAACTGGATGATCTTTAACATCCCTGCCAACCCAAACCATTCTCTGATTCTCTGACAAGAACTGAGAATCCTGCAAAAGGTAAAACATGGAGTTGACCATAGCAATGTTTTCAAGTTTTAACTACCAATGGATTTTTTAGCTACATAAGTGCTTTTTTTTCTCCTATTTTTCACTGAAAACCTCTAAACAACTGCAGTTTCATTCCAGTGAAGAAGTTTCTTTTTACAGGATAACAAAAATATATCCTACCCACAGAATGACATCATGGCTGTGGTGGAAAGGGACCTCTAGAGATGACCAAGTCCAACCTCCTTCTCAAAGCAGAGTCACCCAGAGCGTGTTGCTCAGCTCTGTGCCCAGTCAGGTTTTTGGTATGTCCAAGGATGGAGACTCCATAACCTCTTGGGCAACCTGTTTGAGTGCTCCATTGCCCTCACAATAAAATGTTGGGGGTTTTTTTTATGTTTAAATAGAATTTCCTGTCCTGACATTGGGAACCACTGAGAACCATCTGGCTCTGTCTTCTTTACCCTCTCCCCAGTGAAATATTCACACATGGGTAAGATCCCCTTGAACCTTCCCTTGCTCTGACTAAATAAACCCAGCTCTCTGAAGCCTTTTCTCATATCACAGAAGTGAGTTAGAAGGGACCCATAAGGATCATTGAGTCCAACCCTTAGACCTGCAACAGGACAGGTGCTCCATTCCTTACCCATCTTTGTGGCCTTTTACTGGATTTGCTCCAGTATGTCCATGTCTCTCCTGTACTGAGGAGCCCACCTTTGGGCACAGCTCCCAGAGGTGTCTCACCAGGGCACAGCAGAGTGGAAGGAACTCCTCTCCTGATCTGGGGGGCAACGCCCTGCCCAGGGCGTGGTGGCTGCCTCTGCCACAATAGCAATTACTGGTTTATGTCATCTTAGGGTCCACCAGGACCCCAAGGGCCTTTCCTGGGGTCAGCTCCAGCTTGTAGCCGTGCCTGGGGCTATTCCTGCCCAGGAGCAGCACTTGCCATATCCCTTGGTTGGACTCCATGAGGCTCCTGTCAGCACATTCCTCCAGCCTCTCCAGGTCCCTCTGGATGGCAGCACAACTCTCTGGTGCATCAGCCACTCCTCTCAGTTTCACATTATCCACAAATGTGCTGACAGAGCACTCTGCCCAATAATCCAGGGTCATTAATGAGGAGGTTAAAAAGTTCTGGCCCCAGTATCAACCCCTGGGCCATGGTGCAATACTGACTGTCCTCTGCCTGGACATGGCTCTGGGACCAGCCATTCAGGCAGTTTTCAGCCCACTTCACTGTCCACTTGCTGAAGACAGGATAAACAACATCCATCACCCTCTGCAGAGCACATCATCTCTGCAGAAGGCTAACAAATTCAGTGAGAACTAGTGAGAATGACACACATGTACCACAGGACAAATTACATTATTTTAAAGTTTAAATAAAAATGATCCTTAAATTGTGACTCAGTTTTTATGCTCATCTAGAACAACACACATTTATGCTCTGCCAAAGAATAACTAACATAGCATCACAGTGAGGTTTGTATTACAGTCAGGTGAGTAGCTATTCCTATCCATATCTCCCCTGCAAAAGTACATTTGCTGGAGCTCCAACAGAGATGTCATTAAGATAAATGTGTTCTTCAGTGAAAAGAATATACCACAGCCATTCATATGCTGACTTAGCCCTGTTGCCTCTTGACTTAAATATATCATCTATATTAATGATGAAGACTAAGTATGTGTTCTGAAATATGCATGTTAATGGAGATGGCTTTGTCAGAAGCCAGATTAGAGGGAAATTTCTTTACTTCTATCTGCTATTTGGCTATACAGATTCCCCCCCTCCCCAAGTTTATTCAACGTCCATTTTGAAATGCAAAAAAATGCATTTCAAAACATCTCTGGCAAATTAAGTCATAGAACATTTCCAAAACAACCCTGAGATCATAAGGAAAACCATGCAGAGTCCAAACCTTTCAAGCAGGTTAATCAAAGCGACAAAGTGCAGGCTCTGAAGCTCATCAACCAAAGCATCTCTGATTTTCTCAGCAATATCCACCATCAGAGCCCAGAGACTGCACTCCTGCTGCCTGCCTTAATATTCATAAAGGACCATAGACCCCCATGAGGTTTTAATATGTTGATTAATCTGATAACATTTTGAAGCATCTTTTTCTTCTTTAAATTTCTTAGAAGTGAATTCTCAGTCCTCCTTTATTTGTCTGCTCTCATTCCTGCTGACTCATCACGTCCCCTTCCTCCATCTGCCCAAACATTATTTTCTCTCACACCTTCCTGTTTGACCTATCCATCTTTTGCACTCCAAGGAAAGGCCCACAGCAGCATCCATCTCTCACAGCAGCATCCATTCCTCACACACACATCACATCCCTTTTTAAAGAAGCTTATATCCCATTTCAACCACCATGACTTTCATTGCTACTTTTCCTCCTCCCTCCCCATTTCCCATTAGCTCCACTTCCCTTTTTTTTTTTGCCAGATGTGGGCTTGTGATAGTTTTTTAGGCATCTCTGTCACAGCACCAAGCATTCGGTAAGAGTAGCTGTGCTGCTAAGACAGTTGTTTTTGTGTCCAGTGCCAAAATGATTTTTAAAAGCATTAACAGCTCCTTGTTGCTAGCGTGAACCCAAATCTCTCCTGGTGCCAGATTTGGCTGGTATCAACCCTTTGCTGTCACTGATGCTGTTTGCCAGCAGCTCCCTCAGTGAATGAGTTTCTCCAGCAGATTTCTTCACCCACATCACTAGAGGCCAAACATCAGGTCAGCAAGAGGGTCGGCAGCTGTGAGAGGACAAGTATATCCAGGCAGAGGACACACTGTAGCAACAGGGAACAGACAATGTCATGACAGAATCTGTCACACTTTTCTGCGTCATAAGGAGAAACCTTTATTATCATTTGGTCAAAATAATCCTGTGCCCACAGAGGAACATTCACACCTCTACTTGGTGTTGGTGCTGTACCTCACACACCATGACCCCTTCACCCAGAACACTTCTGCAGGGAGACGAACTCTATCTTCCCACACCTGACTGATTCTAGCTTCACCAGACTGGACCCTTAATAGTTACATATGTACTTTAACGTTAAAAGCCCTAGTGAACTGACAAATAATACACCTGTAACATTACAGAGGGCAGGAATGCTCTGTATCCATAGTCAGATGCTCTGTATCCATGCACAGATAAGCCCAAACAAACTTTAGCTAAAGGGCTCTCCACAACAAATAAATGGGCATGGCCTCAGCACGAGTTTACCCCGGGCAGAAATGTCTTGTGCACAAAACAGGTTCTCATCCTGTGGCAGCTGCTCAAGTTTAACTGGAGCTTATGCTCCAGGAAAAGGAGTCTCCCCACTTACCCAGACACCCATCATGTGTCATGTCTGTCATATAGATAAATACTGCCCATTGCTACCTATGCATCTCATATGGTGGAGAATCAGACCAGCAGCCACTGGACTAAGGCCCTGCTGTCTATTCAATAAATTTCACAGAACTCTTTGCATGTTTTCCATTAACTAGTGTATTCTGAATACAGCCCTGACAAATCTGCTTCAAACTGCCTAGAAGAAGACCTGATACACCATTGCCAGTATCTGTTCTGGCCCAGTTTCCCAAGCTGTACAGAGAACTAGGGCCTGGGAAAGCAGTTTAGCAAAGAATCTAAGCTGCTTTTCCAACAGTCACTTGATTTAAAACATTGAGGCAAGTATCCAGCATGGATGAGGAACTACATTTCTTTCAGGCCAAGAACGTCACAGCCTCTCTCTTTTTCCAGTGAAGGACAGCAGCTCTTTTGCTGTCTGCCAATCCCACACCACAACCAGAAATAACGCCCTTATTTTCAGTTTTGTAGTGTCTAGTCCTGAAGGTTAAAGACTTTATTATGGCTTTGAGTTTGCTCCAAGTTTGGAACATAGTCGTGTTAAAATAAATTGTCTCATCCACCACTATTATTCTTCTCTTCACTTACACTGATTGCAAAAGTCACTCATCTTCCAGACCCTATAAGCCATGTATCAAAATCATCACACAGCCAAGAGTTCCAGGAGTCAGGGAGATGAATGTGGGACAGCCCTAGGAGGTATTAATCGCATCTGCAAATGCCCATTTCACTGGGCTGGGTCATCACCATGACTCAAATGTGCAACAGTCTTTGCTGGCTCACCTTCTCCCAGGATTCAGAATGGGAGAAGCAGCAAATATTCAAACCCAGCCCCACAACCTGATGTGCTGCAAGCACAGGATCCGGTCCCGAGGAGCCAGAAACTGCACACAGTTCAAAAGCCACAAGGTGCTGACACTGGATATCTCTCACCTCCACCCACAAGTCAAAAGTTTGGGGTTTAATTTACAGTCAGTCAGCTATTCTTCCTCTTTGGAAGCAGAGGGATACAACATCCTCCAGGGATGCCTGTCTGATTCCCCAGGTGGCTCAGAGCAATGTGCAACTTTCTAGACAGCCGCAGTTAAGTGAGACAAATCCTACCCTGCAAACAGAATGACAAGCTGACATGTCATAGGCTCCTCCAGCAATGTTATTAAGTGATAAAACTGCCAGTTTCTATAAAGTGATTCACTAAGATCAGCAAAACCAGAGTTTGCTCTCATGGGTTCAACATTTAATAGATCTTGAATGTGATGAAAAAAAGGAAAAGAGAGGCACAAAGATTGTGGAGAAAACCTGCAAAAATATTCATGGGGTTTTTTGCATGGTTGGTCAGTAATGCCAAGAATAACAGTAGTATGACATAATTGGCATTTCGAAGACAGGAAGCAAAATATTAATGTTAATAAATAAACAAATACACTTTCTGAAGTGAAGCAGAAGTTTATACTTCTGCTAGTGACAGGATACTGTAGGAAAGATTCAAAGAGGTTAGGAGGAAATTCAAACATTTTAAATACAAAATAAAAGCTAACTGCATGTGCTGAAAAAAAACATTCAGAACAGCTACGGAGCGTTAGGAGTAATCAGAGTTTGAAATTCAGAGGTGAGAGAAAATGAAGAACATTTGCTCTGTGCAGTCAGGGAGGCTGATACAGTTTTGACTGCAGAGACAGTAGTATTGGGAGGAAGGGAAAGTAATGGTAGTAAATTTTCCTATTTGTTATAGCTATCTTGTGGCAATTCCTGAAATATTTCATCCTGTGTTTTAAAGCACAGGAAAACGATCTTCTTTACTTGCAGAAAGGATACATGAGATTTACGGGATATATAGAAAAGAGCAGTTATGTTCCAACAGTGACTAAGTGTGGCTAAAAGAAGAGATATCTTTTCAATATATGAATATTTTTCAATATGCATATACACGTACCATGGGAAGGAATTACTCAGTATGACACACTGAGGAGTACTGATTCAAAGCAGCAATCTGGAGAACAGTTAAAAATGAAGGTTAGGAAAAAAAAAAAACAAAACACACAATTGAAAGCAAAATATATCAAAGCTGTAGACAACAGTTTAAAAAAGAGCTACAGCATCACCAAGCCTGCAACATCCTGATACTGTCCAGTGTAGCCAGAACAGTGATTCATGGACAGCAGCAGCAACAGGTATGGGTGGTTTGTTTTTTTTTTTTTTTCTAATATTCACACATCTCCAGATCATCCATGCAAATTAAAAAGCATGTTGAAGAAAGGCAGAAACTCTTCCAGCTGTGTTTTAACCCTCTGTGGCATCACTGTTCCATCTGCATTTCCTTAAAAGGTGGAGGAAATGAGAGCAATCATCTCATCACCAACATAACAAAACCAAGTTACCAAGATAACAAAAGGATGTTACCAGCAAATTTACCCAGAGTAGGATTAGATACAGATGTGAGATAAAATTTGCAAAATCCACAGTGCATACAAAAACAGTTTAAAACATAGGCAAGATCAGGACACAAACCCCAGTATATTAGAAGACTCCGACCTACCACTTGTCCTGCAGCACACTGTTTCTTAAATAGGGGCTTCCTGACTGCAGGAACTTTCCAGCCTCTGAGTTGCTATCCTTGCCCTCTGCTTTCTGCTTTTACAGGCACAAAACGTGGGCACAGCCCCACGCCTTGGGCTCTGCTCACTGCAGAATTATGTCAACTACACCTGAGCTCAGCAGAGTCATCAGTGTGTCCAGGAGTCAGACTCTGTGACCCTTGTGGGTCTCTTCCAACTCAGGACATTTTATGATCCTCTGTGCAAACCTCAGGGCCTGCAGTGGCACTGGTACAACGTGAAAACCACATTTTCTGTGCTGCCATGCCACAGACTGCATGTGTGTAACACTCCCAACCCATCTCCTCACAGAGCTGGGTCAGATGATTTCCTAAATACTTCCTACAAAAACTACAGGAACCAAAAAAAAGGATTCATGACTCGACTAGACCAGATCACAAGTGTGTGTGAGTCACAGCATATCCTACAGACTTATATTTAAAGGGCTTTCATCAGGATATTTTTAACTTGATTTGCATGAATTGATGGCATAAAACGGATTATTTTGGTGCTGGATTATACTGAAAAAGTCTCTTCAACAGCATTCAGGGTGACCTCATCAGGACATATCAATGATCAGTGCCCCAAGAGAAAGCAATGGGAGGCTGCATGTTTAGTTCAGAGAGCAAGAAGGAAATAGAATTTATGAAACCACACAGTGAACAAGTTGCTACCATTGTATTTTCGGTTGTGGTTGAAGAGGTCTTTTAAAGCAAATAGTCAAATCATAAAGTGCACTAGTAATTGCTATCACCTACTCAAAGTGAAACACAGACTGTCATTAATGGGGAAAAGAAAGTGATCCTAAAAGCTATTCCCATTCTTGATTCAGAGTGAGCAAAGAAAATGTGTGTGTGTGACACCGTCTTAACAGCATTTATACAACTAGGATCCAAATAATAGTTTCAAAATATGCTGAGTATTATGTTATCATATAGGAAGAAATCCTACACTCTATTATTTGCAAAAATCATTTACAATAACAAACACAAACCAGAAACAACAACACTTGCATTTTCACAGGCTGCTTGCACGTACAAGAAGTGCTCTAATTTACTAAGTGGGAAAATAGGATTAAGAAAGAAATCATGCAAAATCTATAATTTCTGTTTACTAGGACTCAGTTTAAATCAGAGTCAAGTCAAAACTGGACTTGTAGCAAAGGTACACCCGCCATCACCTGGCACTCAGAAACCTTCTACTTTTGCAACCATCAGTAGGACTGCCAGAAAGAAAGTATTAGTTTAGACTGAAATACTGTTATTGTCGTTTATTTGGGTATTTTAATGAAATTGATACTTTGCTTGTATTTGTTTAAAGGGAAGGTTTATTTCCTTTGTGTTCTCTTCTTTTGTAGTTATATTTTTCAATGTTTCATTGTGTGTCCCCCACACTAGCATCAGGACCACAAGCAACCATGAGCAAACCCAGCACTTAAAAGGCTGCAGAATATTAATGAAAATAATGATTTCTTTTTTTTTTTTGGGTAGGATACAATTCTCTTAATGATTCATCAGTAACACTTCTTGCTACATCACACCATTGGCCTACCTTGTGTTACACCAACTTTCAGCAACACTAAGCTGACAGATTTTAGCAGCAGGTTAATTGAAAGTATGCTTTAAGTTCCTCTTTGTTGGACAATCTGTTTCTTTTAGCAGGCTGCATTTTTCAAGCAAAGTAATTTACAACAGAGATCCCCGCTGCTGCACGACACGCAACATTGGCATCATTTGTCACGGCAGCTGAAATGAAAACCAACACAAAAAAAATAATCGTAATTTGCTGCCGACACGGAATATCAGAGAGAACAGCCATCCAGAAAGGAGCAGCTCTTCCCTGCTGGAGAATTTCTAAAGGAGTCGTTTGTTTCCCTGTCACCCCTCTTTGCTACCAAGCTGCTCCACTCGCAGTTAAAGATGGTTTGCTTTACAACAGTAAGCAGTTTCAATCCAATGAACTAGTTATTTCATGTAGAAATAAACTCTTCCATTCCACATACAAGCTAATTTGCACAGTTAATAATTTCACTGCCCAAAAGCAACATGGCACAGGCCAGCTCAATCAAAACCAGTGTAAACTCCAGGCAAAAGGCAGGGCTGAAACTCCAATCCACTCCAAATACTCACAATATTAGAAGACAGTAAGAATTAACATTAACACTGTATTTTTGTGGAGAGGTGTAAGCCAGTAAGCCCCTGCCTGCAGCGTGTGAACAATCCCACCCTGAACTGCAACACCCACATCAGACAAAATACACTCTCCAGGGCTGGTTTTACCACACACAAAGGGATCACAAGGTATGTCACACAGATGAAATGGCCCAGTTGCAAGATGGAAATCCTACATTTAGGCAGGTAACTCCCATTTCAGGAATCCTCCAAATATATGAAAACTGAGCCTTGAAGCCTGCAGGATCATCCACAAGTGACTGAGTTCACAAGTACCCAAACCCCTCATACATCATCTGGGTGACCCATAGAAACACAACATGCCTTTTGGCTTTTCCAGGACCTTATAGTCTGCCAAAACATACAGCCAGAGACAAGGAGATGACTATTCTATGAGATGTTAAGGTTTCCAATGCAGGACAGGAGGAATCTCTTTTTAATATCTGCATGAGGAGCCACCCTGTTCCTCAGCATGTCAGCACAATAAGCCTCGCCATAAACTAACACAATCCAGCAAAATAATTTGTTTTCCAAGGGGATCTATCCCACTGTCTGCCTGCCTTCACAAAGCATCTGAGGACTACAAATGAAGATGAGACTGCCTCTCACAGCACGAGCTCTTCTTGGGATGTTTTCCTACAGAGGCTCTGGTTGCTGACTCTTCCCCAGTCCTGCCATCCTTTAAGAAGCTTTGGGGCCCTCAGACAGCAAATTGTATAGAAGTAAAATGATACCCTTCAGTGTTCCTGAACAATATGGGGCAAGTAACTAATAGGGGAAACCATGCAGAGAAAAAGTCACTTGCAGATCTGCATTAAAGCCTATCTGAAACTTCACCAAAAGGGGCTATAGTCCTTTCAATACCCAGTTGGCTTTTGACGTGGTCTTCAGTAACTTGGCAGTTGTATATCAGAGGTAAATCACCTGCAATCATTCTCCTCTTCCTATTCAAGGATGTCTGTGTTCAAAAGGGGATATTTTACAGTCATTTTTCCTTTGATGGTTACTTCTATGATTCAATAGCTAAGCTGTGCAGAAAAGCCACTCTGGGGAAGGGAAGCCTTATGAGCTCTTTCTTCCAATCTTTCTGCAGGCTAAAAGCACTATCAGGGCATAGGGAACAACAGGAAAGTACCATAAATACGAACCATAGTTTTTTTCTCTTTTAATAGGCCATCTATGCATCTCCATGTAGGGAATTTCACCTGGAAGAATCTCATTCTCCTCCCTTTCCTCCTTGTTCTTAGCTGAAAGTAACAAGCCATTTCCAGCAAATCTAGATAGGACCACCATGCTATGAGCAGATCACCCTGCCAAATCCAAGCAGTATTGCTGGGTGAAGACAAGTTGGCACCCCATGTTATTGCCCTACCAACCTGCTCAGTGGCAACCTCTTCCCAACGGGAATGGCAGCTGTAGGTCCAGTGCGGCAAATTTTACACCCCTTGGATCCATGTTTTCTAACCAGTGAGTGGTCCCATTCAGTACACTTCATATTCCATAACAAGATGATCTATTTTCTGATAGATAAATCAATACTTTCATATTGGAAAGATCTTAAATCCCCCGGGCAAAAGCATAAGGTCCTTTTCATAACAACAGATAAGCAATACACTCTGATAAGCACAGTACCAAGAACAGAACATAAAAGAGGTACAAAATGCATGAAGTTTAAAGTCTCAAATGATTTAGGTATTTCACAGCAACTCATGAGATTGTGGGGCAGCATTCATAGCTGCAGTGCTTTTTAAACCAGTTGCTCACATACCATTGCACTACCAAGATGAAGACTGTTAAACCAGAACTGTTTCCTACCTGCAAAACGTTTTATGTGGGCATCATCTACTTACAGGTGAGGTACTACATCAGCACTCCAACACAGACACACACACATACACCCGTCTTCCATAACAAAACAAAAACTCCTTCTGCCCGGCTTTTAAATTCCAAGTTTGCCCAAACCCCTCCACCCGCACCCCCACACTCCCAGCCCCCACAATCCTATTTTGAAGCAACACTATGGATGCCAAGGGTCCTGAACACTGAGACAAGGGCAAAAGCCTTAAAAAACATTAATTAAAGACTAAAATGAGAGCTTGAATTTGTGTTATGAGAGCTCTAGCTATTATTTCTTAATATTTTAGGTTGAAAAATTCCAGAGGCATATGACTCTCAGAGCAGGATGATAATTTCTCACCTTTATTAAGCTCTTTAGTTTATATAGTGCTGTTCTGTCAGTTTGTCACTGTAGACTGTGTAAGACCACCATAGCCCATGTAAAAGGTCAGACAGAGAAGAGGGAAATGTCTTGGGTAGAAGTGTGGCAGACTCTCTGAACAGCACTTACGAAGAGTTCTACAACACAATGCAACCAGAATAGAGTAAAATAATAGCCAACCTATACAGGCTGTCAGAATGAGATAAGACCATCCTTCCAGTACAGATGTTTTCCTCACAGCACTTCTTCATGTGCATACATGCACAAAAAGGACTGAGCAGGGAGTGAAAAAAAACATGAGGAGCTCCAAAGTCCAGGAAAGTTCAAAAAGGCTTAGTTTGCCTACAAAAACCCTCAGTTAATTCCAGAAGTTAAAGTGCAAGTGGACTTCTAATATTAATCACAAACACCACCAATTTACCATGCAAACATTTTAATGATGTAATCACTCTCTTCCAAGCATGAAGAGACAGAAGTACCACCCCATGGTGGTATCTCCTGTGACAGTGACAAAGGACCACCTTCTTATAACTTAAATAATAAATTCCTGTTTTGTATAACTGAGGCTGAATACCCACAGGATATTATTAACATTTCCCCTCCAGCATCTGGTCTAATAAAGAAACACAGAACAGCTTTGCTGTAGTACAAAAGTTTACAGAAAGTTCAACAATTTAATTAAAGACAATACAAAATATGTTGTCTGAATTCAAATAATTTATGTAAAAGTACATGCATGAGAAAATATTGGCAAGAAGGTTTGAGTAACCGTATTATCAGATGTTCTTTGTTCCTAGAGATAACATACAGTCAAAAATACATTTATATTTTAAGTTACAATAAAAGACAGCATTTTAAACACAATTTTGGGTCTACCAGCCCTTCAAAGCAAAAAAAATTCCTGTTAACAGAGAATGAACTGATAGAATAAAAAAAAATGGAGCAATGCTGAATTCTCTGAAAAAACCTGCAGCGTTTGTTTTTCCTTTGAGCAAGGAGGGAGGAGGCTCTAGAAAACAAAGGCCACTCAATCTTCTCATTTAAGTTTTTAAAAACTGTGATCAGGGATTACTTTTATCCATATACCTCAGAAAAACCCACCCTCCTTGTGGGGAGACAGGATTACAGATCAGGCACAGATCTTCCCTTCCACAGAAGCAGTACCATGTCTACACAAGTGTGGATCCCGCAGGCAAAAGCAAGCTACCCCATGGTACTCAGGGGGGCAGCCTGGCCCCCAAACACACCTTCTCTCAGCCTCCAGCAACACCACTAATCCTCCCAAATCGCAAGTTATTTCTTCACCTTTGTCAGAAACTGAAACACCTGAAGTCACCTTCTTGATTATGGTACCAGACAACAGCCTGAAACATCCAAGATTTCCTACCATGTGTCACTTGCACTCCACCACACATTTTTGTGGTCAGTTAAATAGTTTAACAAGACGACACATGATTAACTTCTTTCAAGATATTTTAGTTCATTGATTCTCAATAAAAGCATTGGTTGCAGTACAATAGTTTCACATACAGCAACAAAAGGTACTCAATTTACATGCACAAGCTATTTAACAGTAATACAGTCTGTTGCCATTATGAAGCAAACACTGCTGTGACAGCTGGCACAGCCTTCCAGTTGTTCTCATGAGCGCTAAAAAAGTGATGAAAACAGCGTTCCAATGGTACAACACCAAAGAGCAGAGGTTTGGCCACTGCTGAAAGATTCCAATCAAGATGCCGGTATCATAACAGGAAACAGTTATGCTGGAATTACTGTAAAAACTATGCAAAATTTCTTTGATTTGTACATCAATTTAAGAAAAATGCATGTGGGAAATACATAGAGCTTTGTATAGAAACTAAAGTATATGCAGAGGCAGAAAAATTAAGGGTTTAAGGCAAGACAAATGTGTGGATGAGTTAAAAAAAAACCCTCATCATTTAACTACTATAAACCTGTTGGGGTAAGAGTGCATAATTGCTTATCTGGATTGGTTTTTGTGGTTAGAGGGGTTTTTTTGTAGCTAGAGGGCTTTTTGTGGTTATTTGTTTGCTGTTTTATTTTATTTTAATAAAGCTTCCAACTTTGAAAGGGCAAGCCACTCTGCTTTTGTGTTTGATGCCTGGCTGAGTTTTCGTTCAGCTTTAAAGTTTGGTCCAGATTATCATGGTGTAATGGACAAAGTACAGCACATGATACTTGAACAACTCACTCCCACTTTTCAAAGTCTGCTTTTCAAGAAACAGAGACGATAGTGTCACCTTCATTGTAAGTCAAAGTTTCAGTACTGCTGTTAAGGGCTTCTAGAAATAAGAACAGAGAAGTCAGATTTATGATAATGAGATAAGCAGTGAGCTTCTGTAAAACATACATTCTACAATAAGACTTTCCTATAGCATATAAAAGTCATCAGGGGACTTAATTTTTTGTTAAATATTTCTTTACACATTTCAGAAGTGTTAACAATTCCAGTAGTAAAATTTTCAAAGTGTCCTGGCTGTGCCTCTTTTTAGTGTCTTTTCCAAATGGTATTTGAATAGATAAGAAACCTTCTCCTCTAAGGGAAAATTATCAATTCAGCATTATGCTATCGGCAAATCAGATCCTGAAATATTATGAGTATTGGATAGGTGTCATCATTTTATTCATGTCCATATAAAAAACCACAGTTACATGAGACTGCACTGTCAGATCTATAATACACCATGCAAGACTGCAAAAATAAAAGGCAAAAAAGTAAAAAGGCCTCAAGTCTCCTTTTTTTGTTGTTTGGTTTCTTTTTACTAATTGTCTCACACCAAAAAATAAAAAGTAGCAAAGGCTTAATCTTAAATACAAAGTTAACATCAGCAAATCAGGTCCTCTAATCCAGACTGATGGTACATTTATCATTTCAACTGAACCACCCATTATAAACTTGCAATGCCAGCACTCGTTCATGCCCTGAACTGTCCCCTGGCCTCATCTACCCATTCAACTATTCATACCTTATTTTAAGCAGAACAATTAAAAAAGTTGTTTGTGGTTTTGAAACAGTTGGTCTGAATTCCTTAATACCACACTCAAAACACAAGAATACAAATTTAAGGACATCTCAACTCAATTCTCAAAATATTGCTTACAAAGGAAAAAAAGAGGCATGAAGATGGAAGTACAGAAGGTGTTAAAACACCACTTTCAAAATGGACTTGGTAGAGACCCTATACTGGAAACACTTACCTTGTCAAAGCATCAACATGATCATCTCAGAAGACAATTCAGAGACACTTAGTCAGAATTGGGGAAAAAAAATGCAAACTATACTGTCAAAGATCACTGAAATAACTAATCTAAAGGCAGTGCAAAATGATGGCTAGTGAGGGGCAACCAGTCATCTTGCAAAATAAGGGACTTCAAATTACTCATCAATGACCTCCATAATAATCTGCATTGAAGGACCTGATGAACACCAGTGATATTTCTGTCATGCAATTACAACTGTTAAGCAACCAATATGCAACTCAAGAGTGGTACTGTCATCCATGGTGGATTATTACTGAAGTAATAATCCATTAAAGAATAAGATCTAAGGGGAAAGTGGTAAACATCTTGCCATAAGTGAAAACACTGCAAAAATTTACAATTAAATAAAAAGTTAGATGATATAAAAAGAAGTACTGAACACAACAAAGCCACAATAAATTAGTGTTTCCATAAAACGACATGCTGAAGGTTTTGTTCCCAAGTCTATACATTTTTTACTGTCTGTTAATTCCTAAATATTGACAGCATAATTGAATAATTGAGGTACAGTAGTTTACATTTGTATATGTCTTGTAAAAAGGTCATTATTTTTCTTCCAGTTTTTCTTCCTCCTCGCCAAAGAACAACAAAGGAAACATTCCTAATATGCAGCCAATGGTCACTCCAATAGCTTTACCCTAGAGAAAGGGGGAAAAAATGAAGTTTCTCACTGATCAGTTGCTACTCATTTGCTGTGTACCAACACAACCAGAAAAACACACCCCTTGTTCTAGTTTTCAGTTGTGAGTCACATTTTTCTTAGCATGCAGACTGGAAACACAATCCATGACAGAGAGACAGATATGACAATGTTAGAAACAGTGTTTGCTGTGATAAAAGACAATTCTGAAGAAAGGAGGGGAACGCTCATGAAGAGCTGCACAAGTCATAATGGAGGAGACAGAGATTCAAAGGATTAGGAGGATGGTCAGGCAGACAGGGAAAGAAAAAAACCAAACCAAACCAAACCAAACCAACAACACCTGCACACACTATAGGTGCAATTGTAAATGTATCTGCTTGTATCTGGAAATGCAAATTATCGAAGTCAGGAACAAGGAGTACCTTGCCAACATCATGGCTTGCAAAGGCACAAAGCAAATACAAAACCAATAAAAAATGGAAAACATTTCACAGTTGACCTGGATGTATAAGTCAAGAGGAGAGGAAATAAAGTAAGACAAGCAACATCCAAAGCACATCACGAGCAGCAGGTGGATAGTGTTTAGAAAATTGAGACAGCAGGTAAAAAAATGAAAAAAAAAAAAAAAATGCTACCATACAGGCAAAGGTACTCAGAACAGTTTTCCAGAGAAGTGCTGTGAACAAACTGCAGTGCAATGACGGGGTTTGCCACAAACTCAGCTTCCACTGAGAAAACTGTTACACTGGGGACACTACCAGGCAGCCCCTTGACAATATTCCAACCCTTTGCTGCTCAGTGCTTTGATCTATCACTGCTAAAACCTGACTTTATTGCCCCCCTAACTTTTCCTCAGCAAATGCTATTTTTCTTCCCTTAAATCTGCATGACTATTTTCTCAGTAAAGGCTCATTTTGGCAAAGCAAAAGAAATATCTGTTATTTTTACTCAGTTTCTGATAATCTGTTTCTATAATCAAAATAAATTAATGTTGCTGAAACATTTGACCACTTCAAATGTTTAAACGTTAATTAAGTATCCACCCTGAAAATTAATCTGCACGATGATTGTCCTGCAACTGTAAACACAGGCAGTAAATATTACTGAAATGCTAAAAGCTTACCCAGGGGAAGGCTAATTTCATATCCAAGCTAATTATAGAATACTAGAAATTCATACATACCAGTACAGGTATACGAATAGCAAGCACTTTACAAAAAATGCGTAGGAGTAAACTACTAAGGGGTCATAACTCTCAAGTAAATTATCACCATGGCCAGAGCTGAACCCAGGTATCTGCACAGCATACATGAAGTCATTGCAGAGATTATCCAAGTCACAAGCCACTTGTGGCTCACTGCATACAAAAAAACATGCAAGCCCAAAACAATTCAGTCTCGTGATGCTCCCTGATATGGGCTCACAACTCAACCTTACAGGAAATGTAAGTACAATGCTGGCAGTCAATAAGTATTTAATGGAAAAAGTGACAAAACCAATTTATCACTTACTAGTTTAAGCAGAAAAAGCTCCAAGCCAGCAGTGCCCACCTACAGGATACTCACCAAATGTGCACTGAGACGCGTTTGCCACATGTCAGCTTGTTTGGGTGTCAGGTCAGGGATCGACAGACCCAGTCGTGAGGCTAAAGCTTCTACGTAACCTGCAAGACTGCAACAGTAAGAAAATGAGAAAAAACAATTTTGGATCTGATAATGTCTCCTAGTGAGGATTTTCAAATATTTGAATTTAAAGTCTACAGGTTTTCCTTAATCATACTGATGAAGACATTGACAGATTATTATGGGAAAGAGTTCAGACTGCTAAAGGCCACATTTTGCAACATACATTAATTATCTCACTGATTTAATAGGAAACATTTCCCTAAAAACTTTATGTACAACAAAACTAGTGTGAATGCTACTGCATTTTTGTAGAGTTTGTAAGTAATCTTTATTGGAGGAAAGGTCACGCACAGACTAGTTAGTAATAAGCCTTGTTATCTGCAGAAAACAAAGCATTAGAGGGAAAGTGTGAAAAACAGGCATAACAAACAGTTTTACTTTCAGCAATTACACAGAAATTTCCTTTAAAAACTAAAAAAAAGTCACTGTATCTGTTTATATCAGAAATAGGTATGTCTAGATCTGAAGATATTTCAGATATATAACTTTTTTATCTGAGGAGAAGGAAATGTCTTCATATCTGGCCATAACAGTCTGAGGACGTATATTAAGTACAGCAATATAATATCACTAAAAAATGTATTTTTCCACATTGCATCTCAGTGAATGCACTTAATACTCTTAATACAAGTGCATACATACCCCAGTCCAGCTAAATCTGAAACAAGGTTTCCTAAAGCTGCAGCTGGAGGGAAGAAGAAGGAGAGAAAAAGGCAAAGGATTATTTTAGTTGTGAACAAAACCAAGCAGCTCCTCTCCCTCCCCTCCTAGTGACCCTCACTATTCTCAGTATATATAGGATGAGAGATCACAACTAGGGTCCTTTTATTTTAGAGTTTTTATTCTCACCATATTAGAGTTTAATAACAGCAGGAGACTAAAATAATAGGAAGTGCATCTGTTTTTCTCAACTTATAAGAAGAAAACTTGACAAATATAAAAAGGCAACACTAACATCTGGAAATCAACATCATAACTTTTCAGATCAGAGTTAAGAATGGCCATGTGTGGTTGCCAGCTCCATGCAGCTACTGCTGGACACCAAGCAAAGCCTCCCAGTGCCTGAAGAGGCACAGGAGCACTGGAAGTAGAAGGAGCTGTTATTCAGCTATGTAGCTTTGATAAACATTTCAACATACCCACAAACTGTGTCAGTTTAGGAATGAATACTGTCCACGAGTGAACAAAGTTACACACAAACTCCATGATTTCACAGCAGATCTTACTGAGATAAGCTTGACTGTGACTGTCTCACATTGCAACAGAGCACTGCCCATTTCCAAACCATTAACTTGCTCTGCTATAGACACTTCCATTTGAGCTCTCTACGTGCTTTCAAGCAATGCTGCCCCTGCAGTTAGTGGACCCACGAGCAGGTTTTTACCCTCAGACGTTGCAGAGACACCAAAGCTGTCAAGCAGAGCTTATCAGTTTTGGGCCAGTGCAGGGGCAGGGTGGCTCCCTGGCCTTCCCGTATCGCACGGAGGCAGAGGAGCCACCAAGAACTGCAGCCAACACAGCAAGAGGACACCAACACTGATCTCCACCGCAGGCAAACAGCAGTGTACATATACAGACATACATCAATACTGGACCCTGGGGAATTCAGAGCAGTTCCACTACAGAAATGCAAATATGCTTTCCCAAGTGACACAGGATTTGAACTATTAGGTAAGAACTGACGAGACGCATTTCAAAAGTTATTTGAACTGAAATTCCATTTCTGCAAATGGAGTATGTCCTTGTTTCACCCACAGGTTGCTTCTTTATTAGGAAAGGCAGCTGCAACACTGAGGAAGAGCCATTTCCAGCCCTGTGTGCCACTTTCAGCCTAAAATACAGGAATGTGCCATATTAGTCTAAACATGCTGCATTTTTAATACTTGCCTGCCATAGTTGAAATTCCTAAGACAACTCCAATTGACAATTCTATTTGGGTTCCCTGAAAAATAAACAGTTTTGTCATTATTTGAGGGATTTGGGGTTAAATTATATTGATACAACTGACAGAAGTACTGCTTACTGCTTGTCTATGTTAAAACTGAAGGGATAAATGGACATTACTCCTAACAAATCCTATCCTCCTGATATATATATATATATATTTCCCCCGGGAAAATGAGCCTACTTCTGATACTCTTTTAATATTTTATACTATTTCATAAGAGGCACTTAATGGACAAACCTTCAACCCCTATCTCTGCATACCATCTTCTTCACTGTAATTCTTAGCTGAATGTATAGCTCTGAATGAAAACTTCTACAAATACTGAGCAAACAAATAAAACACAGTACCACAGCTCCTTACGTGTTCAGTTGAAGAAACAAAATCACAGTGAACTGCACTATGAAACAGCAGTACACGATCCAAAGATGAGAGACAACGTGCATGAATTAAACAAGACATGCTCCAGTTGGATATAGCAAAACATTTTCCACTGTGAGGAAGCTGAGCATTGGAACAGGTTGCTCAGACAGGCTGTCCTTGGATTTTGCAAGTCCCACAAAAACACGAACAACTTGGTCTGACCTTCCAGCTGATTCTGCTTCGAGCAGGAGGTTAGACTAGAGAACCTGAGAAAGTCCTGAGCAGGAGGACTTCCTAAACTAGACCTCATAGTCTAATCTATTCTGTTCTTTTGAACAATATGAATCTCATTGACTTGATCAAGGAATTAAATAATGAACTTACCGCAGCAATCATAATTGCGTTATCCAAAAATCCAAACCCTACAAAAGGTAATGCATTGTGGAAGAACACTAAAAGAAATAAGTAACAAAGAGAAAATAAAATATTTATAAGAGAGTTCACTAATTCACATGAACAACTGAAACGTCAGTCTCACACTGCCTTTAAGAGAAAAAAAGACAACATACACAAAATTCCTTTCCTACTCATTCTGCTAAGGACCTTTTTGTTGCTGGCAGGTGCAGTAAAACCCTTTGCTACTCAGAAGTGTTACTAAGGGCTTGTGAAGAACAAGCTAAAAAAACTTCTGCAACACTTGTACAATTTCAGATGGAAGCCACTTATGCCTACTCGTGCGTAAGAGAAATATTTAAAGCTACACAAACTTGGGTAAGATTTACAGACCTTCCAACGGGTGTTGCAGTATCACTAAAGATTGCCAGCCGTCTCACCAGACACCCTGCATTCTTCTCTTGCATGAAATAAAGGCCCCCTCTCTGCAAGACCCTTGCTACTCCTGCGCAAGAGATCCAACTTCACGTATTCCTAAAAATTCGTATTTTAGGAGTATTGTCTGGAGCTAGACAATTCTTTTAAAACTCCTTCAGCTAAATCTGCAAATGCTAAGGTGGCTTTCACTAGAGTGTCATCCAGTGTTATTTATCTCACTATTTCAACCCAAACTTGTGTATCTCAATTTTGTTTGTACACTATCCTCAGAGCAAGTCAGACTTGAAGCTGCTCCTTAATACACTTTTTAGGAAATCAACTTCCACCTTTAGTTTCGTGCATTTTTTTTCTTTTCACTTCTGAAGCCCCTGTTAAATACTTTTGAAAATATTTTCTAGTGCAGAAACTTGGAACACACTGGTCTGAATAATTTCTAAGAATGAGCACAGTGCTGCTGTATCATTCCTATTTGTCCTGTTTCATTTTCTCCCTGGTTTTAGCTTCTGAGCTTCTGATGGAGGTGGGACTGAATTTGCACAGTGTTGCCTCCAGCTAAGTTTCAACTGCTCACTTCATAAGACTAACTACAGCACTGAGGACAGACTATGTGACCAAAAATACAGCTTGGGAAGTTGGAAATTTTCTTTTTTTTTTTTTTTATCATTTAAAATGCATCAGCTGTTCAGATTGGATTTGGTTGGTGGGGTTTTATTTTTTACTTCAGATGGTACCATAATTCCCACATTTTATAAACTTGTAGAGATGTAAACATAGGAGAAGCTCAGTCACATGAAAAGAAACAGGCAAGAGAAGCTTTCAGGTTTCTTTCTCACAGACAGCACAAATTCGTGACCTCACAAAAAAACAAAGCCACACTCAAGATCTTTCACGTTTAGGTACAAGAACATGAATGAACACCTGTAACTACTTTCTAAGGAGACACACACCTTCTTAACTGCACAGGTAAAGGACTAAAGCACAAAACGTGTGAAACTTTACAATTTTTTGTTCTGAATCACCACAATACAAAACCCCCAAAAACATAAACAATAAAAAAGCACACAGATATGCCCGATATTTTCAAAATGTGTGTATACAAAACTCTGCAGCTACAAAGGGAGCTCAAATTCTTAGTGAAATGAGCAGAATTTTGGAATTCATGGAGTAAACAGAACACCAGGGACCAAAAGGGAAAAAAAAAAAAGAAAAATAAGTGTAGATACTTATAATATGAAAATGTTTGACTAAGATTTAGTCACTGGAGAATATAAAGCTGCAAAAATACACTGATTTGGAAACTAAATCAGAATTTGAATCACCACAGTATTATAAAGAATACACAGTGTATTTCTAATTTCTCTGCAATTTTATACCACTTCTCAGTCCTCTTAAAACAAAAACCCCACAAGGTACCGCAGCATCAACACTGTTTGGCTTAGAAAAACAATGTTTGCTGCTGGCTTTGAGCAGCCTGCTCTCATTTGTGCTTTCTGTCCTACTTTCACTAAATGGTGCACATTCTCCAGCCGAGGTATTATGAAACAAAGGCAGCAGGGTGAGTGTTGGTGCTTGTTTTGGTTTTCTGTTACTCCATTCGACAGGGATGAGGACAGACCAGCACTTGTAGGAGAAAGATGAAGCCAGTTCAAAGAGAGATTGCACAATTACTGAACTACATTCAACAAACATTCTTCTTTTACCATGTCTCAGTTGTCCTGGAGATGGTGGTGCAACCTCCAACTTCTCTAGAGAAGTCAAAATAAATGAGAAAGTTAGCTTTTCATCACAGCTTCAGTTTATTATAAAGTTTTTACCAAATTACTAGCCAGCAAAAAATCAGTTATGTTATTTAACAGTTTTCAAATGTGAAGAAAAATGCTTCACACCTACATTTTTATTATTTTTATGAAAGATAACATGTTATTAAAAGCCACAAAGTCTCACTATAATATTTGTAGCTTAAACCAGTATAAGTGATTATGCAAAGTAACAGCATACTTCAGAAGCAGCCCAACAGCCATCTTTATCACTGAAAATTAGAAAAACACACTAAAATTAGAAAAATCAAGACATCTAAAGACAACTGTATTTTAATTTTTTAGAGGTCCTCTAAACATGCAGCAGACAAAATTCTTTCCCCCAGACAGAGTCTGTAAAAAATCTTTTAATAGTTAGTATAAGAATAAAAGAAAAATAGAGATCACTGATTTTGGTAACTACAGATCAAGTTTGGTTACTTGGTGCATGTTTCAGGTATCCTGGACTCAAATCATGAAGAGCTTGCAGGGACCAGCACATGACTCCTGAACCTGACAGAGTACTCTACAGGACACCAATGCATTTTATTAGGGATGCTGTGCAGAATGCAGCAACAAGATACTCATTCAACAGGGCCAAGGGAAAGAAACTTAGCTACTGTTTTAGGCTTCTGTTGTTTTTTTGTGGTTCGTTTGTGTTGTTTTTTTTTAAAATGTAGGTATTGAGCACAAGAACACCCTTTTTAAAACAGAAAAAACCATTGCCCCACTATCTTCCAGTATTATGAGCTTTTGATAAGTTGCTTCCACACTTCTGATGAGGTAACTTCTATGAGCAAAGGTAAAAAATAGAAAAACGTGTAGAACCTACAACAGTCAAGTATTCAAATATTACTTGGGGCAACCAAGAGATGGAAAGACAGTACTGCAGACACAGACTGTAATACATTTGAGCATCACTCTGAGCAGTGCTCAAAGCTACTGTAAAGAAACTAAAATATTCACTTAAAGTAACTTTGAGGAAAAAAACAAGTTAGATCATAATACCAGTATTCAGCCAACCAAGCCACTGCCTTCCAAAATAATTTCATTAATTGAAGGTCTTTAACAACTCTCAAGCTATAGCAGTTTCTAATAGAGCTGCTTCTTCCCTCTGCCCAATACACAAGCCAACAAACACCAGTTGTACTCATCATGCAAGTAGGACAAGTGCAGCCCAAATACTACAGAAATAGAGATTATTTTGTTTTCCCCTCAAAATGTCAAGGAATTCAGAGATTTACAGCTCAGGTTGGAGGAGGAACAAAAGAACATGCCATGGCAAACAGATGGGAGCCCATTGAGAGTCAATCTTCTGAAGCCTCGGGCATCACTTGTGCACGACAGCCAGAAAACATCAAACTAAAATTTTCAGCTTGTGCTCAGGAAGGATGGGATCAGGGATGGGATCCATTTTCATATGGTCTCCTTCCATCCTACAGGTTTAGCAAATCTTTTACAGAAGCATGGATAAAGAGTGAGCTTTCTATATATACCCTTTCAGCAGCTTTTCTCAGAGACAGCAAGTTCGTACAACACTGGGGAAAATGAATCAACCTTGAATCAACGAGATTAGCTGAGGTCACTGTTTCCAAGAGCTCCAGATGCCCTGGGAGTGGCCAGGCAGCCTAAGCCAACACCATCACACTCCTGAGGAAGCTTCCCTAAACTCAGCTTGCCCCATCCTGCTGAATGCCAGAGCGGGAACAAAATCCCCAAACCAGGAACACAAGCGTAGAAGGTCAGAGAGTGCTGCCCTGCTTGGCTTTCTGCTCTGACAGGAAGCTATCACACCAACCAGTGTGGTTCCTGGGCTTCCTGTGACACTGCCACTGAAACAATCCCTGCTGCAGCACCATCTAGTCTTCAGATCTACTTCTCCGTATATGAGGATTTCATGATAAAAAGCTGTAACAGCATGGACAAACTCCAGGAAACACTCTACCTCTGAGGAAGACATCTTTTCATACTTTGCCCTAATTATGATAGTCAGGTTAGATAATTTCCATGTATTTTGGGAACCACCACAGTACAAAAGACTATTCAGTTTGCCACAAAATACCACAAAGCTTTAGAACATCAGTCTTGTGGATTTAACTACAACTGATTTTTGAGTTTGATAGCACACATCAGTCTACATAATTACACTCTATTCAGTGTAGCGAGACAGCTATTAAAATAAAACTTAAAAAAAAAGCCCAGTACATACCTGATTTTGGAAACTTATTATCAAAAGGAGGAATTGAGGGCAAGTGTTTGGTAGAAGAAAAAAGAAATAAAAATCTCTTACATCTACGAATAATGGGAGTTCCAAGTCACATTAATTAAAAAGAACAAACTTCTTCAGCACGTAAGTCAAGGACTGCCCTGGGGGAAAAAGAAGAGAGGCTGGGGGACACTACTTTGGGCTTAGAGGAAAGACAAGTTTTCGCAAGGTAGAGGGAAACAGCAGGGCATCAAGTATAAGCAAAAATGACTTAACTATTGACATATTCTGTTTAAGTAGTGTGAGATTCCTGCTAAACAGACATTTTATGAAGCAGGGCACCTAAGGTGCTTCAACACTACTAGGGCAAATAAAAGAGAAGTCACTAAGGACAGCATGCTATGGAGACCAGACTGCTCCTGTCCAGCCACAGGAAACTCTTCTAACAGCATCTTCCTGCTGCACATGCAAGAACTTTATTTTATAAAACGGAGTCTTGTAAACTCATCTGGAAGAGTGCCTGACTTACAGCTTTCCTCATCATTAAGATAAAAATTAATCTGTGAAAAAAAATCTATAATTACACATTTAATGAGACAGGGAAAGGAGAAGTCTGACAGATGAAGTTCAGATAACTGGTGCAGGTCAACCCTTGCACACTCTGGACAGGGAAACGCCCTCTCTGCCTGAGAGAGCATCTCATCCCACCCCAGCACAAAGCAGGGCCAAATCAGACCAGGTTGCTCAGAACCTTGTCATACAGTACCTGCAGGACCAGGCTCATGGAAAAATTTGTTCCCTATGGAGCACCAAAACAAGCCTTTAGAGCTCCAGACAACTTCACCAACATCTGAACTACCCTCTGCCACTGCCAGGTACAGAGCACTGCCCACCACAGGGAAGGGGCTGGTCCAGCTCAGCTCTACTTGCAGAGGCCAAGGATTAGTTTAAAGCTGGGACATTGAGAGGGGGAAAAAAAATTAAAGTAGAAAAAATTAAATAACCACTGTGGCATGAAAGCCAATAACCTCTTTACAGAATCACTTCCAACACCATCTCTTTAGATCATAACATACTTAAAAACTCTGCAAGATATGAAAGCACTGAAAGCCAAAAAAAATCTTTAAAGCAATTTTTTAAAACTCTAGGTAGCAAAATATATTTCAGAATAGGGTATTTATTCATAGGAAGTTGTTCTGACTACTTGAATTCAAGACTCAGCAGAAAAGAAGAGTAAAAATATCCAGAGAGTACAGCAAAGGAAACATGTCTTTCTCTTGTTTTACTAGAGGGAAAACAAAAATCCAAATTACAAAACCCCTTTTCAAGAGCTCAATTCAGTCAGAATCCAACAATTCAAAGTTTAAATGTCTAGGGGAAAAAGAAAACAACCCTGAATTACGTCAGTATTGCATTTCAGATGGCCATTCACCAGTTCATCCTGTGCCACACTATTCAGTAAGATACTAGAATTCATCTTATTGCAGAAGGAACAGAATGAAATGGTGCAGTCAGGAATACTGCTATTTTCTAACTGATATTCATTACCACAAATGAGGTTATAAAACAAGGTTCAAGTGCAATACATGCCATGAGTCCTGAACTAGCAAAATCTGGGGAGCAGAAAAAAATTTACGGCTTCTTAAATATGCTCTTAATTTTTTTTTAAATTTATAGTATCACTTTTTTCCTAACTAAATATTTACTCTTTTTGAAAAAATAGTTTGACTCTGAGGAGAGGTTAGGGAAGGGAATATAAAACCATCAACATAAATAATACCATTACCCACAACTTGGCCCAAATCCAGTAAGTCAAATTCACTCTGCCAGTTGTAGCCAAGTACTTGCAATTTAGTTTTAAGATTATTACTCTTTGCTGACAAAAAAGGTCAACTGACTAACAGGTAGGGGGCATGCATTTATTCAGATAGTTGGTAAAAAAAAAAACAAAAACAAAACAAAACAGCCAAAAGCCAGGAAGTTGTCATCACCAGTTTTTATCAATTTTTTAAGAGCTGGCATAGAAGAGAATTTTCAAGCCTAAAGGCATGTATTATGTTTTATTCAAATTGCAGCTAACACTGCCATAAAATTTTACAGCTAAATGTGTTACTGTCACCCAGGGGCAGGGAACACTAACACTGATAGCAGGTACTATGGCCAGAGCTACCCTAGGAAGATAAATGCTACTGCTGAGTATTGTTAAATCTGAGACAAATATATGAGCATTTTTTATAGATTTTTAAATAATGACTGAATGGTTAAGATTAATGATTTAACAATGAATATCAAAAAGGAAGAGGAATATGAAAAATATTAACAATCTAGATCCTTTGTAACCTCCATTTAGGCTCTGAAGGTGTCTAATCTGGAAGTTACAGAGTGTTTCATTTCAAATTCATCCATCTGTTTCCTCCAAAACTCCTGTCTGGGTCATTTCAGGAAACCACTCAGATATACATCACTGAAACAGTAAAAGCATCACTTGCATAGGACAAAAAATCAGAGAAATTGTTGTGTCTATTAAAAAGAGGTACTCCTTTATGTGTGAGTTCATAAAAAGATTTTTATCCCCAGCATTCTGGATTGGAGCTTAGAAATGAGTGTTGTTGCTTGTTCAGAGGAGGATCCTCAAAAATAAATTCTGACCCTGATGTATGAGTTCACTCATGGAATAAGCTCATAAAGCACATCCCCACTGTCCTTTGTTCCTCAGTGTTTTCACCAAAGCCGCGAAATGCTCAGCACATATAGCAAAATATGGGGTTGAAAAACCTTGTTCCACTGATCTTCAACTGGGTTCCCTTAATATTCCATATGGGAAAACAATAATCCAGGAGTTGACAGCAAAGAAAAATTCTGCATCACTTGTTATAACTCACAAATGGTTTCCTGTTACTACAGCAATTAGGCATGAAAGGATGCTGACTCGTGCAGTGCTAAATATAAACTTGGCTCTCAGCCCCTGCAGTCACATGCCCACCAGAAGGGAAAGCTGGCAAAGCGCTGGTATGAGGTGAACAGAGGATGAGATAGAAAATTTCTCTACTACCCCAAAAAACTACGTCCAAGGAAATATTCTGCATAAATACAAATAGAATAGTATTTTTTTAATGTTCTCTGTAGCACTGTAGACAATTGTACAGGGATCATGTTCCACCACCTTCTCTGAAAAACCTTGACGTAGCAGAAGAGATTATAATCTTTATTTGAAATTTCTGTTCCATCTACTGGACCAAGTGCTGAAAAAGCTATGCAGGAGTGTCATTTGCTCCCTGGCTTCAGCCAACCAGTTCCCTTCTGAACGAAACTCATGAGGGATTTCAGGCATTGCTCATTCCTGGGACCCCCTACGGTGACTCTACAGTACATTTACCCCACTATCCTTTCCAAAAATGTGACAGAGCATTCATATCCTTTCAGAGATATTTAACAAAACAGGGAGAGCTAAGGTGGAAACCCTCACAGGAAATCTACGAAAAGCATAAAATGCAAACGGGTATCCAGAGGCTAAAATCACTGTCTTCAACATTTAAGAGGGCTTTATCCCTGATCTAATCCTGATCTCTATCAGTGCCTTATAAAAGTAAAAATCAACATTTCCACTCAAGTAGGTTCATGCCAAAGGAGGATTTGCAGTGGCTTACTTAAAAAGGTCTCAAACTGCAGTTGAGAAAAATTAGAAATAAGATGCCTGCCTCAGGATTCAAGGGGGTTAATCAGCTAAAATGATGACAATGCAAAAAGGACTTGCAGCTTGTAATAAAAATGCAGGATCAGGGTAGAAATGCAGAATTTGTCTCCTTCAGAGAGAAATGGAAAATGTCAGAAAAACAGTTGAAGTGTTACTATATGGTAACATTGTAACAACATGGTAACATTGATAGGAGAGTGAGCAGGAACAACAATGTGGTATTCTGATCTGTGTGTTCCAGAAGAAAATTATTATATTATTACTTAATGAAAACATAAAAAAATAAGGTACTTGATAACTGTCAAGAAATAAACTTGCTATAGCAATTTTCTGACTGGAGAGGGCCATTGCCAGAGTCAAAATTCTCTGCCTCAAAAAATCAAATACTCATCCTCCCAAGAGGAGGTTGGCTCTTCCTTCCCTCCTCACCCTCTCCATTTCAGTGCTCAAGTGAGTTCCCATGAGCCAGAGGAGGAACACCTCCCAGTGGTATAGCCAACTCTTCCATCTTTGGATTAATGAATCTTCCCCTGGGATTATTAACCACCTCTCCACTAGATTTGGGAAAAAAAGGCCAGGTGAGTACTTCTGACTAACATTAGAGTGAAATTAATTTAACCCAAATATATTCATCTAACTGTTTCAGAAAGATGAGGTGTTGGCACTTCTCTGTCAGCACTGATTGATTTTTCTTGGGCCTCTCTGGTTCAAGGCAGGAATCTTTCCATCATTTCACCACTTTGCAGTTGAGCAGAGCAGCAGTGGAGCAACAGTGCTGAACTGGAAACAAGACCACGGTATCTGTGTATTATCAGAGTGTGAGATTAGGCTTCTGCCTGTCTCTGTGACAGGTTCCTGTAAGAGGACAAGAAAAGCAGTTCTGTGGGACACCACCAAAGATTTGTTAACATTAATTATCAGCACTCTGTGCACAATCTGATCTGATCTATTAGAGGACTTTCATCGCCTTCAAATAGAGCTGTGTTAAGTATCACTGATATCTACACGAGTGCTCATGAAATATCTAGGGAGTTATATATACAACTATAATATACTTTATTTGATTATGTTCCCCTCAGGCTATTTCAAAAAGAAGTCTGAGAAGCTGGCAAGAGATGAGCTTATTTATTCCCACCCCTTCTCTTCCCTATGCCCTTCCCCCACCTGCCCAAAACTACACTTGTTTCCCTGGGAAAGAAGGGGAGTGGGAAAAAGGTATTAAGAACAGGGTATTGCATTTGCTGTCAAGCCCAGACATACGATCTGGTTCTTGCAGCCAGCAGCAGATTCCCTTGGAAGACAAAGCTCACCCGTGCAGCGCCCAGGGTAACACCACAACACTCCCTTCTCCACTGCCCTAGCACAAAACTGAGTGTTAGTAGCAACATGAGGGGCTTGTGGCTCAGAGCAGATGTAGTGGACCAGGTCCATGCTATGCTCTCTGGATTTTTCAACCACACTCGCTCTTTATACTGCCATTTTCAGGCACAGAATGTGAGGTTTTACCCTTTGCAGCACCCGAGGGTCTTGAAGTGAAAGTTAGTCATCTGGTTAATACCACAAGAGATGCTTATTGTCTGACAACAGCAGTGCTTCCCACAGCCCCCGGCACCAGCAGCACCTGTACTCACTCAGACAACAACCCTTCCCACAGCCACCACCACCCGCAGGCTGCTGCAGCAGTGCAGCAACAGCAGGGGGGTAGCTGGTAAATTAAATGTCTTTGGTGGGCATTATTTTTTTCCTTTAAGAGAACTCTACTATGAGGTTTACAGAAAGCTGAAGATAAACTGCTATTAAATCAAATACTATTAAGTACCAGCCTTCTCCTGCGCAGGAAGTTTCGTTCCCTGCCTGAGAACGACCTTGGAAGCAAGCACAACTGCAGAAATAAGCTGCTCTCTGAAATAATTTTCAATGCATGTAGAGGTTATTGCTTTTCATCTGTCTCAGAATTAAAAGAGCTACCCAGAATAAAAGAGACAGAGAGGAAAGATAAACTGAATGATGTTCAAACATTTTGTTAGAGACTCACATTAAGTGTAATTACATTCCTCCTAATTTTTCATTGCATTGGGGCAATAAAAATGGAAGTATGAGCTGCCCTGAAGTCCTTAAGAAACTATTCATACCTGTCAGCAAAAGGAACACCATAAGAAACCATTGACAATTTAAGTTCCAGGCATAAATTACACTCTGGTAATTTGCACCTCTGTATATAAATGCCTAACAAATACAGAATGCAGTAGCAATAAAGTTATTTTTAACCCTTTACCTGCTGCTACAGGTACTGCAGTAGATTCGTCACTTGGGTACCTTCCTTCCTTCCCCACATAACTTAGTAAAGCTTCATCTGTGAAACTAGTCTGATTCCCCATTTGATTCACTGCACAGTCAAAGCCAAGTCGCAAAAAAAGACTGTTTATCTTTGGCAAACAGCTGAAGGAGTGAATACAATGTAAAAACAGATAAAAATCACTTTACATGGAACTTCATCTATAGTATTTTCCTTTGGCTTTTTTGTTATAAGGATATGGAATATCTGATGGGTTGTCATGCAGCTGCATTATGCGATAATTTAGTCTGCATGTTAATTTTAACTTCTAATAAAAAAAATCACTCTTGTTCACAAAAACTATCTGAAATTATTAATATTGCTGGTTTTGTAAATAAAGTAATATAAGTAAGGAGAAGCAGAAGATAAAGACCACCATGCTCTACTCTTCCTATAAGTGAACAGTTCTGACTAAGCTCACTTTTAATTCTTTCAACCAACTGCCTTTATCCTGCAAAACAAAAAAGGAAAATCCTTCTCCCGGTCAGTATTTCTGCAGCCTTTGGGAAGCACGAGGCCTCGCTTGGGAGGATTCAGTTCCAAATGCATCCCTGCAGCTTCCAGCTGCAGAGCCAACGCAAGCTTCGGCTCATGTCACACCCCTGCAAGTGCCAGCTGTGACACACTCCCCTAAAGCTGCTTTGGGACCTCTGCTCTATGAAGAACTACACATCTGGTCTGTCCATTTAATTTCAGTGTTTCTCAGCTTTACCAGGAAATCACCCAATGCCAGCTAATGAAAGACAGGGTTCCACCACTTAAGACAGTCTTTGTTTTTCAACTTTGCGCATCTTCTCCTTTCCACTGCCAGGATTTTTTCACCTGTTCTTTTGTCACAGCTTCCCTGTAAGTGGACAGCAGATTCCCACAAGCGCTGAAGTTATGCCCTTCTCCTCCAGTTCTGCTAATCCACTTGAAAATTAGTAAACTACGAACACGAAAGCACAGCTGATTCCAAGTTTTGTGCATACACAAGCCTGTTTCATTTTCTACATGTGAGAAAATCTGGACTCTAATCTCTTTAACCCTTTCCCCTTGGCAGTGGAAAGCATGCTGTGGCACTAGCGTTCTATCTGCATCAGTGACACACCTGCAATGCCACTATTTACTGGAGAACTTAATGAAACCTACAACCCTCCATTTTTTTTCATGCTATGACATGGAGGCTGATCACGGTACGCCTCCTGCATCCTCCTCTCCTCCCTCCACTTCTCCAGAATCTGTGCAATGTTTACACAGCCCCTTTTCCAGCAGCAAGGAAGGGGATGGATCCAGGTTGAGGATGCGTCTTGCAGTGCTGAAGCAAAGTGCTGTGTATTGCAGGGGGCAGTCACTCAAACCAGAATGAATAATCCCGGGCAGAGAGCCAGAGGAAAGGAGAAAGAGACAAGACAAATTTTGAAGTAAAAAATATAATTGCAAGTACTTGACAAAACTACAAAAGTATCCTGGGGGATCAACGCAGTATTGCTCACTTGGGCAAGTTACTGCACGTGCTGTCAGTGACAAATCCCAGAACAGACTCCCGCCTGAGGCACAAAAACCCTCGTGGCACTTCCCACGAGAAAACAAGAAAGACAGAACCTCAGGTCAAATAAAAAACTGCACCTGGAAGTGATCTAAAGTCACATTGCTGCTGCAAGGGGTGATTTGATTCTTTTCCTCCTGTTCCTAAATTCCCTCTTGATTATTTATTTGGTACTTCTTTATTGTGGCATTTGAGCCCAGCCAGGTACACAGCCAGGCCCAAGAACAGCAGTGCATGGAAAGCAGAATCGAGGGTTTCACATCAAGAGGTTGTCAGGACAGGGGGAAGAACAGAATACAACATGGGTGAAGCCAGCGGTAAATCCACACAGACAAGTCACATCTACTACACGTCACCTCATCCACAGCTCAGCTAGGCCTGCTCTCACACCCTGTGGGGAATCCAGAAGAATGTTTTTCCTCCATGGCCGGTAAAGAAAAATAAAAGTGACCTTTTGGGGTTGGGTGTTTTTTGTTTGTTTGTTTGTTTTGGGGGGTGGGGGGGATTGTTTTTTTGTTTGTTTGCTTTTAAACTGAGCTTTTAACACTGGGTCAGATATAAAACACTGTAAAACTCAGCCATATTAGTGTGCAACTGCAAAAACTGATACTAGCACAGAAACAAGGCAGAAACGACAGGTTCCCAGCATCCAGCCCTGAGAAGCAATCCAACAGTGAAAACTTTACAAATCCGAAGACCGTCTTTCTTTCTGATAAACCAGACCAAATAAATGAGGAAAAAATCAATATATTTCCCACTGAAAACAGTCATTTTCAACCTGGGCCACTTGTGCTTCATCAGTACTACAAATGCACCTTTAGTACGTTCCTTCTGTTCAGGGAGGGGGACACAGAATGGCAAGAAGTCTGTCCAACATTTTCAAAAGGAAAAGGTCACCAGGCTGATTATTTGTAACACCACTGTCACTTTTGCAGATACTTATTCACTTTATTTACTTTATTCCATAAAATAATAACTGGGGAAGAGGGGGATGAATTTCAAGCTGCATCTCTTCTCTCTGGCAAAAATCTTAATTAGGCAAGAGGGGTTATGGATCTAGTTGGAAATTCTTACAACTCTTAATCTTGAATAAAATAGTTAATTTTACATTTGTAACAACACATCTTTATTTGTGCTTTGTGAAAATCAGCCTGTTGCCAGAGCTAACTGAAGCCAAGAAACATCTGGATTGAAAGGTTAAATGTAACCTGAAAATACAAGCTGACAGTGTTTGAAAGAGCAGCTGCTAAAGAAATCGGTTTGTTCCACACACATTTCTCTCCAGTTTTCCACAGAATCAAATAAAGCCAATAAAACACAATTTCTACCCATTCAGACTGTTATGAGAAATGGGATAATATCCTCATGGAGATGGACAATTCACACTCTCAGTATAAGACAAGTTACAGCAAAAATTGAAAGCCATGGGGAAAAAAAGTTACTTTAACAGTACAATAACCAGAAATTGATAATGTCTAAAAACAAGAAAATTGGAGTAGGTCAAAATGCAACAATTAATTGTTGGTTCACAGGAAGCATTTGGACCTGAGATTTGTGGCAATACAACTTTACATACGGCAACACAACCCAAAGCACGGAAATCAACACAACCCAAAGCATGGAAAAGTCACACAGAATCACATATGATGTCCTGTGTCTCCTCCTAACCCTGCCTGAAGGTTTCCCAGAATGTTTGGAAAGAACTGCTGGTGGCCAGCCAACAGCTCTCAGAATATCTCCAAGAAGTGAGCTTTGGGAACCAGAACCTGGGTCACTACAGACACCCATATCTGCTCCTCGCAGTTCAAGTTGGCCTCACTGTAGAAGCCTTTTTGTCTCAAACTTTCCCACTCTTTCTGAAATTAAAAATATTTTTGAAAGCTTTGTCCTTCCCCCAGGTCATGCAGGAGCCTTTCACCAGGATCACTGCCAAACAGTCAGGTGTGTTTTAATTCTGGAAATGCCTGTGCTCCTGATATCCTAAAAGCCATAAAGTATTTAAGAGCACTGAGGAAAGGTTTTATACCTAGATACAAGCAGTAGGAGATAATAAAACAAACCACCTGCTTCTTATGATTGCTTTAAGCTAATAAGGGAGTTGACATAGAATACGCCTCATCTCAAAATACATAATTTTTAATATGTTCCTATCTGCCCTTCTAATTATCTAGAGATAAATATGAGTTAAAAAAAATTGACCTGTTGGAATTTACCAAAAGAATCTCAGTTTGTCAAAATAAAATTTAATAAAATCCAAAAAAATACTCAAAAAAAAGAATTAATATGATGAGCCCATCACATACAAATGGAAACTGGCAACTGATGCAGTAAAAAATGTGTAGCAATATCAGTATGTATTATGACTGGTAGGGTAGATATTTTATCAACAATTAACATATAAATATCTAAGAATCCAAAGTAAATGAACACTGGAAAAAAACAGCTATGGTTTTATATCCAATGGTTTTGAAGGAAACATGCACTCTGCTGGGTTGAAAACAGTATTTTGTGGGCTTTGATTTAAAATGCTCTCCATGTTCCAGAGGAAGCATTTGTCTCGTGCACGGGTTAGTCACATCCCAAAAATTTCAACAGGCTCATTCAGTGTTAAAGGAAGTTCTCACACAGAGCAACAAAACAGAAACCAGAACACATGCTTTCAGTTTTTGAAATAACACCGTGCCAGTTTAAGGATAAAGAAAGGAAAGGGCGCATGAGGCAGCTCACACATTCCTGTCCATCTTTCCCCATATGAGCCATTCTTGTAAAATAATAAACAACATCAGAGTTATCCAAGACAGCTTCCTTAAGTACTCTGCTTGCATTATATACTTATCTCATTTTTCCATTTACTTCTTGTTTTTAGAAAAGATTTTCTCCCAGAGACACCAGCTGCCTCTGTAGTTCCGTATTTGGATTGATTAAATAAATAATAAGACTGACTAAAGCTATGAGTTTTCAGTTGAATGAATCAGCCTTAAATAATTTCTTGCTAAGAGAAACTGGTAGGCTTCATTTTCTTTTAATTTAGGTTACACACTGGAACTGTACCTCTGTGTTCACAGAATAAACATGATCCATTTCATTCACGCCTGTTACAGGGAGAGCTAAATGTTCTGAATCTATCACTCTGAGAGGTTTAAGTGGCATTGTAAGTAAAAGCTGCATTTCAAGTGATCTTTCCTAAAAGGACCTAAATCAAAAGCACTCCTTGTACCAGATAGGATAGTTATTGGGAGACAGATTTTCCCTTTAGCTATAAAATGTATTATTTTAAACAAGACACAATTGAAGAACAATGGCTCAAGATTCAGATTTTTTTTTCGGATTCATGATTTAAAAGTTATTTATACACGGCACCTATTTTGTACTCATCACATGCTTAAACACATGTAAAAGACAAAAATTTTAACTGAAGCAATCTTATTTTACATTTTGCAGGGAAGAGCAAACTAAAGTAGCGAGATTTTGTAACAATAATATTATTTCTGCGTTACATTTGCACCATATAATTTAATGCACATCACTTTATAAGGAAAAAGCATAAGGTAGCTGGCACTGAGCTTCTTCAAATAAATGAAGCTGTTTAACAATCTGAAATCTCTGATCAAAAATTAACTAAAAACTATGGTATAGCTCAGGAGTTTCCACAAGACCCGCACTTGAAACATTTTGGTCACATTAAGTCCCTAAAGATGTGGATCACTGATATTCTTGAGAAGGAAGGCTTTATATGAATATGAACAGAAACTGTGTACTTCTATTTCTTGCAGCACTCCATGCCAACTGCACCAAAACAAGCAAGCGGGAAGTCTGTCAAACCAGCAGCCTGCTGGCCTTATGCAACACACGTCTCAGCAAACACACTCTTCTGCTTGGGGTTTTTTTTACTGTACCAAAATCACTGCTTGTCTCTGGTGACACTACCTCCTCCGCTGGCGTCTCAAGTGGTACCAGTGGTTTAGGATACCTGGATGCTACAACAAGTTTTCAAAAGCAAAACAGCAATAATTCATTATTTAAAGTCTTCCAATCAATACTGGAGTGTCCACCAGCAAGGAAAGATCCTTTATAAATATTAAGACAGGATTTCTCTAGGTTGCACAACAATTTCACTCGAATGTTTGCAGGCTTTCCTCTGCAAAAAACACATGGCAAGGTTTCTGCATGTAAGCAGAGAAGTCAGACTAGAACCTGCTTTAGTTACACGAGCAAGTAAAATTTAAGAATACGGAAGCAAATCAAACTACAATAGCGAAAAAACCATGAACTTCAGAAAACAGTATCTTGCTGCAGGTGGTTCAGAGGTAGCCAGTTACATCTGACATTTTCAGAATAGTTTTACTATCAGTGACTAAGCACCAATGTTCCTGTTTATGACATTAAACCTCAGCCCCTAGATTATAGAACAGTTTGGGTTTGAAGGGATCTTAATGATCATCTAGTTCCAACCCCATGGGACACCTTCCACTAGACCAGGTTGCTCAAAACCCCATCCAACCTGGCCTTGAATACTTCCAGGAAAGGGGCAATTTACAACTTCTTTGGACAACCTGTGCCAGTGCCTCACTACCCTCACAGTAAAGAACTTCTTCCTAATATCTGATCTAAACCTACCCTCCTCCAGTTTAAAGCCATTTCCCCTTCTCCTATCCCTATATATCCTTATGAAAAGTCCCTCCCCAGCACTCTTGTAAACACCCTTTTATGTACTGGAATATGGTATAAGATATCCCCAGAGCCTTCTCTTCTCCAGGTTGAACAAACCAAACTTATTCAGCCGGGAGAACAGGAGCCTGAGGAGACACCTCATCATAGTCTGCAGATTCCCCAGGAGGGGAAGAGGAAGGGCAGGCACTGATCTCTTCTCTGTGGTCACCAGTGACAGGACTCAAGGGAATGGCCTGAAGTTGTGTCATGGGAGGTTTAGGTTGGGGATCAGGAAAAGGTTCTTCACCCAGAGGGTGGTCAGGCACTGGAACAGGCTCCCCAGGGAAACGGTCACAGCACCAAGCCTGACAGAAGCATTTGGACAATGCTCTCAGGCAGATGGTGTGACTCTTGAAAGTGTCCAATGCAGGGCAAGGAGTTGGACTTGATGAACCTGATGTGTCCCTTTAAACTCAGAATATTCTACGATTCTGTGATTCAGGAAGTTCACATGTTAAGGAAAATGACGAGTAGTGCCAGTGTAGCACTTTTCCTTCTGCACTGCCTTCATGAGAGGGCTCCATGACTTTGGGCAGGCGCTAAGGGGTTTATTTAAAAAAAAAAAAAAAAAAAAAAAAAAAAAAAGAAGTTTCAAAAGCAAAAAGAAGTAGCACATCTTTCCAGCTGAAACATGACATTCCTTTCACCACCAGATATTTTTGACTCAGCAGTGAGATTAGCCCTAGTCCTGGTGTACTCTGTGATGGTCTAAGAACATAAAGGGACTTACACAGGCAGGCTGGCAAGAGTTTGTCATTTTACCAGCTTGACAGGGCACTTCGAACCTGTGAATTAAATGCTTGCCAGCAGTTTGCCAGGAGACCTTTTCCTAGAATAGCAATTAAATACTAGAGTTAAAAAAGTTTCTTGACCCCTAGGTCACAGCAAGGGAGAGAGAGGGAGATGATCTTCCTCCACACACAGCATGGAGTTTGCCTGTGTATGTTGGGTCTGTAAAGGAGAGAGGCAGAGAGAACTGTCCCCACTGGGTGCCTTGGGACCTGTCAAAGTACAACAGCAAAATCAATTCCTCTTCTCCCAGCTCAACAGGTTGGGCAGTCCCCACAGGAAACCTCACATTTGCACTGTGATATCACTCTTCAAACAAGACAAGTACTTCCAGGAGGACTAAATTAAGCTTTGTTGTGTTAGCATAGATTAAGTTTCAAAAAAAAAAAAAAAAAGAGGTACTAAAATCTGAGTGGTTCTAAATCACCATGGCAGATAACTGGTTTGCTCATATTAGCAAGAAGCATCTGACTCATGCAACAAAGGGAATCTTCTTTACAGCAGAGTGACTAAAAACCTGAGTGAAATTCATTTGTCTTTTGTGACATTTGAATTCTTTTGAATTAACTTTTCTCTGTAAAGTTGTGGAAGTAGAGGTACATAGCTCAAACACTCCCTCAGCTACTCCAGTAAACTGGAGAGCTCATGAATTTAATACCAGATCATAAGCCAGAGAGGTTTCTTTTGACACCAAAGTAAGATTTTACCCAACAATGGCTAAAACCTTGCTAATTCTCTCAGAGATGCTGCCCCAGCTGTCAGCCTGACTGAAAGGTGGAGCCTTTTACCTGCACACTATTATTTTTTTTTTTTTTAACAAGAACAAGATGCAGCAACTTGAACTTACGAAAAGTTTTCTATCAGAATGTGCCGGTTTGGTCAGATTATTATGAATGGTATGACATACTAGTGCCTTCAAAGAGCATCTAGCAAGAGACTGCATTCTCCAAGACCTGTAAATCAAACAAAACTAGCTGTCAGGACTGCACTGCTATGGTGTCTCTGCATGTCTTCCAGTTAATACACAACCTCAATCCACAGAGAAACAAGAAATTCCACTTCAAAAAACCTTTTATTTAGAGATCTCATCACAAAAGTCTTCCATTTAAAATATAAAATACAACTGTCTGCTTTCAAGGAATTGTGTTCAATGTACATACATCATGTTAAAAATACCTACTTTATGTATTATATACACATACATATAGCATGTTTTTTATGTACTTGTACGCAAAAATAGGAAAACAGGAATTGTTTTCCTGTCTTTGCAACAGAAGATGGGAAAATAATGGATTCTCTTGCTAACAAGATCTGAGATTTCTTAGAGGTCCTAGACACCACCAGGTTAGTATTATTAATGAAAATCAGTTATAACTGGGCTCAAGAGTATTGTAATACAGCACAGATAAGACCAACAGTACCCTAAGATGCAATAAAGGCACAGCAGACATGCCAAATTCAGTATTCTTACCTAAAAAAAGTCAAACCCTTTCATATTTTTCCTCCTCGTCACCGGGTTTGCTGCACTGCTTACGAGTGCAGCTTTCATGAATCATCTCCTATCATACACTGAAAACTAAAGGTAGAAACCCCAAATATAAGCCCCTTAAGAAAGAAGTTACTTCTTCTTTCTAATATCTCTCCTGCAAATGAAATATTGCTATAGAAGGCTGGAGGCATTAAATCATTCTCCGTACTGCCTGTAAGATTTTACACATTCATCTCCACCATGAAAGAAAGAAACAACTTTAAGGAAGATTTGACTGTTGCCAACAAAACTAAGCCTTGATTATGGGGCACCACTGCTACAAACAGGAAGGCAGTACTATTAGATTTAAAATTACCTGGCCTACTTGCTACTTCAGTGTTCCTGTAACTATGAAACAGAAATATACAAATTACTTGGATTCAACATGTCCACATGTATCATCTTCAACTACTGTGGCTGGGTGTGGCTGACAGGTTTACAAGAACACAAGCTAGAATTTTAAAACTTTGTTTCAAATCTCTTCCTGGGAAAATGGGAGACCTTATTTAGCTTTCCAAGATTGGAAAGAAAAAAAAAATACCGACAAACTACAATGCAGAAGGAAAACTAAATCCAAGTGAAAAGGATTCAGAGCCGTCTTCAGAAAGAACAGATCGGTGATGTTTTGACTACACTTTAAGATAGTAAGGTACAGATTATAGTCGAAAGCAGGACAGTTTTCAAAACATTTTCTGAGAACTGTTCTATCAAGATTCAGTTTCACCATCTTCCCCCTAGGTTCTATGCAAAACACATCTATTAATTCACCTCAGGCTGTCAGCTCTCAGCCATCACATGCTCACAGATAGAGCTCCGTCTACTGATGGACTTAAACAAACAGCAGAATCCCAGTGTTTATTAATAAGCTACACGGTTTAACCGACTGCTAGTGCCCAGCATCTGGAAGCTCTATAAACACCCAGGTAAGGCAGGTGACAAGGGGATGGCAGAAACATGTTCACAAACCTCTCCCCACCTACAGTTTTTGTGACTACGGCACGAACAGATGTTTTAGGTTTCAAAAACACTTCAGAGACTCACCTAACTTAAAGGTTACAGCTACGACTCACCTACCTGAGGACTGTCCTTCAGCGTAGCGGCCGCAGCAAGGGATGGGTTTCCCCGCAGCCTCTGCCATTAGCGGAGGCCACAGATAGTGTGTCCTGTCATATTTCGCGCTAGGGCAATTAGTTGATGGAACTGCATCCTTCTGGTGGTAGGCCTGGGAATGGGCTGAGGGACTTGCCCCATTTGGTTCTTGATGTGCCCAGGTCTCCCCATATTGCTGACAGCTTCCCCTAGCTGATATGGGGTCTGTTAGGGCACAGAAGAGGTAGTGAAGGAAGAAGGTCAAAACTTAACCCAGTAAGGACTGTGTTATGAAGGGTACGGACTAAGACCTCACTTTCCATAAAGAATTATGAAAAGATCACAGGTACAAAACAAGTTTAAGCACAGTGGCAAGGCTGCATAGGCATTTCATGATCAAGGAGAGACTGATTTTTCAGACTCAAACAGGACATAGGAATTACTCAGTAGGAAGAGAAGGGAATTTGAAGGCTGCATTTGGATTACTTTAATTGGAAATCAACACAAAAGTACAACTAGCAACCTCAGCTAAAGAATCAGCTACAGGAAGCTACAGCATGCTGCCACTGAATGAGAAGATTGAGAAGAAACCCAGCACCTCTAAAACCATTTGACTTGACTGAACTCATGAGTTGTAAAAATCAAAAGTGACACTAAACGATCAGAGAAAGTACTTGGAAAGCAAGGCACAAATACCTCTCCCCTCATCTCCTCCTCACACTCACAACCAGCACACCTATTCAGATCATTCCTAGACAATCATCATTTCAACAACAGGAAAGAGCAATCACAAAAAATATTATCTAAACATAATAAAGTATTTAAAGTACAGTATACAAACATGTAGCTAAGAAATTCTCTAATTTTCTTTCCAGAACAGCCCTTCTATCCACTTTCTCTTCTTCTGGCACTCCTTAGTGTTGAGCATGATGATACGTATTTGACAACCTTCAAGAGCCTGGCTCTACATTCACTGCCTTTCTTAAAATAAAATCTGAATTCTGTCAATATCAATCCTCCACAGAAAACAGCTATGGGCAATAGTTTCAAGATAAGTTTTTTCTCCAGTTTCTATTCAACAGACTTACTAGAAGCCCTCCTAGGTTATGATTTTTCTTTTTCCACAACGGAAGACATAATAATTTCTTAGAGTAAAAGCTGACAGTTGTTATCATGCTGCAGTCTGGTAGAAAAAAAAAAACCAACAAACCACAAACCCATGAATGGAGCTGGCTAAAAGAAAAGGTTATCTACAAAAAAGCCTTATCAAGCTACCAGATGGGCAGATCAAGAATCTGACTCCAGGGACTGAGGTCCGATGGCATTGCAACACTTTGTGCAGCCTTTACCTGCAAGACTACAGAGCCCACAACTGAGATGTTGCTGAAACGATCTCTCCAGTGAGATCAACACTTACAGTTTCAGGCACAAGTGAACTGCAATTTCTACTAGTGGAATAAATTTGCAGTTTACTAGTAAGATCCCTTGCCGTAAAGTCTCTAAACTTAAAACAATGCTTTTAGTAATTCACGCTTCTAAATCCTGAATCATCGGAAAGTCAGAGTATGCTACAGAAATAGACTTTCATATTATAACTAACAGCATCTGAGCAACAAGATATTAAATAGGACCATCTGTTGATTTATCTCTGTATAAACCTTGAGGCATTATATTGAAATACATTTTAAAATCTCATTTTGATATCCACCACATGATTCTCTGGGTACAGAGCTTCCTCCTATTTCACCTGAGCAATAACTGATGAGACAAACTCACACAAAAACCTCACAGCAAGAACCCTTCAGAAGCTGAGAAAGATTTACTTGGGAAGAGTATTAGTTGTTAGTATTCAAAAGTTAGTGTCAACTTACAGCTCAAAGCACAATACCCTCTATGTTGGAAAACAAACACAACTGACTCACTCGCTGCAGAACAAAAGCAATGCTCCCAAAATGAACCATTGTTTCTCTGACTAGAAACACTAGTGTTTATATGCAAGTGTGCTATAAACATAACCAAAGAGGTACCTGAAAGGTTTCTGTCTCTTCACAAAAGCAGCATTTCTATAGCTGACCCCTGGACCTGTTCTCTGCCCACCCAAGACTTCTTTCAGACAACTACAGAAGAGCCACCAAGCACAGAAATGCCCTTTCCAAGGGCACGCCACTATCAAAGTCAGAAAGAGGCCTAGATCAAATG
This sequence comes from Empidonax traillii, assembly GCF_003031625.1. Lineage (NCBI taxonomy): Eukaryota > Metazoa > Chordata > Aves > Passeriformes > Tyrannidae > Empidonax > Empidonax traillii. Next base: position 182,103 of record NW_020955989.1, on the reverse strand, counting down.
CACACTGATCTCTTAAGTACCTGCTATCATCTTCGCCGCAATAGGGATTGTACATTACAGCTAAGGATCAGAACCAGGAGTAAGAAGGTTGTAATTAAGAGGATTTGGTTTTGTCACGTTTTGATTTGTTTAAGGAACAGTGTCAAGTTGGCAAGAACAGTTGGATCAGAGGGGGAAAAAAATCACTGTGAATTACTTTTGTTGGCGTTGCGTAGCACCCTATTCAGAGATACAACTGTAAACCTCCCCGCACAAGAACCAACACTTCCACGAGGCAGTGCCGGCAGCTCTCCGTGCGGGGAAGTGTAACTCATGAATGAGCTCCCCGAACAGCAGCCGCCCATCGCCTCTTCAGAGGTCTGAAATCACTTTACTGCTGCCCTGGTGTCAGGAGGGTTTTGTGAGACACACTTTCCTACACCCATCCCGAAACAATGGCCACGCGCGCCCCTCCGAAACATCGGGGGAGACGACAGACACACTGAGGATTTGGCACGCTGGGTCCTCTTAAACTTCTGAAGGTGCTGCGGATGCTTCTGGAAACTAAATTTCAGGTCGTGTGCCCCATTTATATCCGATTAGGGTAACACACATGGGCGTGCACCTCTCGGTGCCTTGTCCTGCTGGAGTTTCCTATCGCTCGAAGGAGTCGCTTCGGCGAAGGCAGGAGGAGCCCCAAATTTCGGGGGCTCAGTCTCAGCTCCCGGCCCTCCCACCCCCGCCGGGCTCGGGGCGGGTCGCGGCTCACCTTGGGCGATGGCGATGGACTCGAAGCGGTGCAGCTCCCGCAGCAGGCAGCTCCGCTCGGTGGAGTGCAAGCTGTAGATGAAGTCGCGGGCCCCCTGCGCCGTGTTCAGCGCCTCCATCGGCTCCTTCTTGGGATGGGTGCCGAGCGCCCGCGACCCCCGCGGCAGGAGCAGCCCCTCGGCGCCGCCGCGCAGGCTGCACAGGCGGCGGCGGCAGCAGCACCGCGGGCCCCGCAGCGAGCCCAGGCAGGACCAGGGCACAGTGGCGGCGGCGGCACCGGCGGGGCCCCCCGGCCGCCCCAGCAGCAGCGCCGCCCGGCCGAGCCACGCCGACATGGAGCCGGGCAAGGGCGCGGCGCTCGGGCCGCCAGAACCGCCCGCGGCCGAGTCCCCCCCCCGGGCCGCGCTCCCGCGGCCGCTCCGCCGGTGGGGCCGCGCCAGGCACCGCCCGCCCAGCGCCCGCCGAGCCCCCGCCCGCAGCGGCGGCGGCGCCGCCCCGCCCGAGCCCCGCCGGGAGCCGCGGCCGCAGGGAGGGGCCCGGGCCAGGGGGCGGCCCCGCGCAGGCGCCGCCCGGGCGGGCTGAGGGGAGCGGCGGGCGCTGCCTTCGGAGCTCCGGAGCCGGCGGGGCTCCCTCCCCAAACTGCTCGTTACATCTCTCGCTGAGGCACCTGTAAGCCCACGGGGCTTCTCCGCAGCGCCAGCTCCGGCAGCTCAGCGGAGTAACAAACGAGGCTTTGCTCGCCTTTCCTTTTTTTCCAGGCCCTTGCCTCAGAGTGTTGCGGTGTTGCATCAGCCAGTTTTAGGTTTAGTGTTTTGCCTGCATAGAGCGTTTGTGTTCTTCGTGTTCTTTTTAATTAATCGCAGGTATTGTGCCTGACCCACACGGAACAGTTATTTTAAAAAAGTAATCACATTCAGGACCCAATTCATGTCTTGAGGGAATGGAGGATGCTTTAAAACCCAAGGTTTGGTTTTAAACCTCACTTAGCTTCAGTGGTACATGGACCATTCATGGGTGTTAGTACACAATCCTTTGCTGCTTTGTCAAAACACTTTATTCAAATTGTGTTAGATTTTGTAATGAGACTGCAAAGAACCTAAATAACCACAAGGGACCATATTATATGCCTCTCTCATTATATGCCTGGCTCATTTAATACTAAGGTAAGTGACTTCTGAAGGCACCCAAAATATATTACTGTATCTCCAGATCTTTAATGCCAAAGGTACCAGACTTCTGGATGTCCATCCAGCTGGTTTCTTCCACCAGGGGGGATCTGCTGCCTTCTTGGAGGGAGGCAAACAGAAAACTTTAACTTCACACAAAAAGCAGCATTTTCTCCCCAGTTCCACTGCTGCAGATGTATAGTATAGTATAAAGGCAAAGATCTCATGATAAACAGAGGTGTCTTATCTAGGCTATGCTTTCAATATTATGGGTATTTACGTATAGTATGTGTGCTGTAGAGAGGGAGCAGAAAGTGAGTGCAGAAAGGCAGAAAATAAGTCATAAAGGCCTGCATATGTGATGTTATAATTCTCACCCTACAAGTGAAATAGTGGAGATAGATGAGTGTTAGCTACTGTTTCCAGTTCAATGCGTTTTTTGCCATGCCCCTAATAGAGCCTGCCTCTGAGAGGAGAGATTTTGTACAGTCCTGTCTCTCTTTCTTCCAGTGCATACTCCTGATGCAGTCACCAAGTCTTTGAACTGTGCTTGTCTTCCCAGGCACTTTATTGAAAAAGTGGTATCTTCTGCTACCCTTCAGGGGCACTGTGGCTGTCAGTAATAGTTTTCAGTCCCAGAGATCTGTAAAAACAGAGTTCGCAGAACTGTTCAAAGATGCTGTCAAAATTTTGGTGATCAGATTGCTTTTTCAGTAAAAATGCATTGCTTCCATGCAGAAAGGCAGGGCGTGCAAAGGGACTACCAAACACCTGAAAAAACACACCTTAAAAAATAGGGAGAAAACAAACTCAAAACGTTGCAGGTGTTTTAAGACACTAAAGGACAAAGAACAGGGAGTTTCTTATGTAGCCTTTGGGCATTTGATGTGTAGGAATATGAACTGTATAGAGAGGTGCAAGGACATTATTTAAGTAGACATGATACAATACTATTATGAAAATAGAAGTCATTGCTTGCGTATCGAAATAGAGATCAGGGTTTACCAGACTGTAAACCCTTCTGTGGGCAACAGCTGTGGCTTCTGCTTTTCCAAGCCTTTAAACTGCATTGAGCAAATTGGAATAAAAATGTAATTGGAGGGACTATTCTGCAAGGACAGGAAATTAACTAAATAACCTAATAGTTTTTTCCATAATTCTTTGTTGGAACTTTTATTTTGTGAAAAAGTGAAATTGAAGCCATTGGCTAAACTGACACTTTAATTAATCAGACTGTCTATTTAGCTCTGTTCAGCAGGTGGTGTAGAGTAACTTTCATTAGTCCCTGACACTCCAGCAGAGCTTGAGAACCTGCTGAAATACATATTTCCCACAATCTTCTGAAAAATGCAGAAGTTTCCCTTTATTTTCTTAAGTTTTTTGCTGGTAGGTAATTTTCTCCTAATATGATTTTGTCCATGAGTGACTAACCTAACAAAGCTGGTTTAAAAACCAACTGACAGGGCTAGGAGGGAATTGTTAAAAATATTACACAGAAAATTTGGCAATGTTCAGCCCTAAAAGCTAGAAGAAAGTTTATGTAGAAATCAGCAGAAGAATGCCAACCATCTAGGAGAGAATTTCTACAAGACCTTTTAGGGACTACAGAGTTGAGAGACAAATCTTTTTGTAGAGATTGGTAGGAAATACTTTGCAGCTGTCATCCCATGTAAATATTGGGTGCACATTTAATAACTATATTCTTAGGTGGTGGAGCAATAGAATATTATTCACGAGGAACTTTTTATTAAGGGAATAATGTGATTTCTATACCCAGTGTAAAGGTAAGTATTGATAGCTAAGGTAGGAGCAAGATTTAAAGGCTGATAATTGTTTGATAACATAAATTGCAACTTTGCACAATTTATGTTTCACCAGTTAAGTACTATAGTTTTATATTAAGTACTTTATTTTGACCTATGCTGGTCAAAATTTTTAGCAGACTGGAAGATAAGAAGCCCCAGAGAGGAAGGGACAAGCTACTTCTCTTTTGCCTCATGTTTCTGAAAAAGAAGTGGCTCTTCTGATCCTGCTAGCCCAGCTAGGGGCTGACCCTACAATTGTTTGTGTGCTGGCAGGTGGAGGAATCCACAGAGAATGAAACAAAATGCTCACCGTAAAAAGGAGCTCTGCAATATATTCACCACCTGCTAAAATTCAAAATTCTATCTACAGTCTAAAATATGAATATCAGACAAAATGAGGAGGTTAAATTATCATAATTTATTGAAGCAGAGCAAAAATTAGGAAGATCTTGTCACTTAGGAATAAAATAAGAACTTACAGTAATCTTAGAGTCATAATCACAGAATCATAGAATGGTTTGGGTTGAAGGAACCTTAAAGAACATCTCATTCCAACCCCCCTGCCATGGGCAGAGATGTCATTCACTAGGCCAGGTTGCTGAAGGCCCCATCCAACCTGACCTCAAACACTTTCAGGGATGGGGCATCCACAACTTCTCTGGAAGTAAAGAACTTCTCTGAGTAAACAACTTCTTCCTAATATCTCATCTAAATTTCTCCTCTTTTATGTTAAAACCACTCCCCCTTGTCCAGTCATGATCTGCCTGTGCAAAAAGTCCCTCTCCCCTCTTGGGAACTTGTTGGAGATTAAATACAAAGAGAGGATCCTTCTGACCATCACCATTTTCCTCCTTGTATACCTTGTAACATCATATGCATTATTATATTGATAAACACTTATAAATGATTTCTAGACAATTTTTGGCCTAGGACTCTACTGGCTTTGGTGGGGACAGAGTTAAAGTTCTTCACAGTAGCTGGTGTGGGGCTGCGTTTGGGATTTGTGCTGAAAACAGCGTTGATAACACAGGGTTGTTTTAGTTATTGCTGAGCAGTGCTTACACAGCGTCAAGGCCTTTTCTGCTACTCGTCTTGCTCATGTAAATCATTCCATGTTTTTAACATTCAGGAAGCAGACAGGCATATTGTGTGGTGTTTAAGATCCCCATCTTAAACAAAGATGGGGAATGGGGATCATGGCAGACAATCACTGAAGTAAACTCCCTCTGGAGCACTGTGCCTGAAAGGGATCATATGTTTTTTGGCATTATAAATACGGGGTTATCAAATACAAGATGTGAAGTCACAGGTTTTCTGTCTTTCAGGGTAAATGCTTTTACAATATTGTATCCAGCAATAGTGACCTCAGTCTGAGATAAATTGCATGGAGCTCAAAAAAAGGCTGTGAGAGTCATTAAAGGTTTGGAAAAATGCTTGTTAGTAAGAGACTACAAAGATCAATTTATTTTCTTTATTTACTGGAAGTTTTTGAGTTTAACATAAACAGTCTCTACGTAACTTGATTTATAAAAGAGCATTTTCAGCACACAACAAAATTATACAGCCATCAATGTATATCAATGCATGGCAAGTTTTGATAAGGAAACTAGACAGAATCAGAGTACTGTAAAAAATTTTAGCAATGAAAATAATTAAAAAGCGGAATAATTTCTACAGGTTAATTTTCTAAAAGGTGGGATCTGTTTCTTGGAATAATTAAGTGCAGTCTTAGCTTAGACAAGTTCTTAGCTCATCTTTTGACTTAGAAGAGCCAAAAGTAGGTGTTTACTGTAATTCCTCCCACATTTGTAATATATGGATGCACAAGATTTCTTCGAATGAGTTCTGGAATTCTTCACACTAAACATGATGGAAAACTTTGCCCTTTGTTCTCCAATATTTGTGTTCTATTTGGAAAAGAGTAAAGATCAGTACAACCTTTGAGTTAAAAGAATGATTGTGTTAATAAATTGGGTAAGGTGAGAGGCCTGAACTGTTCTAGTGAACCACATTAAAATGTATCGGGGGAAAGTATGAAAGAAGATAAATATTCCAAAGAGCATAGGGCATGTCAGAGAAAAGCAGTTGTATAAAGCTCCGACTGACATCAGGTGGTACTGGAACATCCTTCATCTAACCACTGGGGTAGCATATCATGCCAAGGATATTGTACCTTGGCCTTTCCTTTGAAGCATGGAAGAAAGATAAAGGTCTCAAAGCATTAGAATGAGCTGGGTTAGGACCTTGGAGACATCCACCACTTCGTGGTGTAAAATGGACAGGATGACCTTTAGCGACCCCATCTCGCTGATGCTTGGTTCCCTTATGCTTGATAGCACGTTGTCAATGCCATTATCCCTGCTGCCCCTTGATCCTGTTTACCTCTATTGAGCAAAGCTAATTAGTTATAGGAGATAAGAGTTAAATACCACCAAAAGGGCAGCCCAAGCTGTTGTTCAGCCTGTTTACACATTCAATGAAAGAGGTCACGAACAAGAGCTTTGTTACTTCTCACCAGAGCTTTTCAGGTAGTTTGTCCTCATAGATTCCTCTGTCTTCTTTGTTTTTCCTCTTCATCAATTGCCTTGCTTTCTCTTTCTCACGTTCTGCTCTAGGAGTCTACCCTGTTAACATACTCAACCGGGGTGTATCCAATCTGTTACTTTAGATGGGCCCATGGCTGTGTTTTGGAGGCTTTCCCCAGTCCATTGTTGCTACTTGCTGGTCCCCTCTTTTTCCAGAAGTAACCATAACAGGTTAAATAGCTTGTGCTGATGTCCTCAGTACAAGATTTTTCATCTCCATTTACTAATTTCTTGGTAATTACGGAATCACAGAATATGCTGAGTTTGAAGGGACCCACAAGGATCATCGAGTCCACAGTATCCCTTCCAGTCCTGCGTCCAAGTCATTTATGAAGATGTTGATGAGCACAGGGCCCAAGATGGAGCTCTGTGGAACCCCACTAGTGACAGGTCACCACTCTGGTGTTCCCCCAGTCACTCTTACCCTCTGTGCTCGACCCATGAGCCAATTGCTCACCCACAGCATGATGTGTTTATCCAGCTGTGTGCTGGACATTTAGTCCAGGAGGATCCTGGGAGAGACAGTATGGAAACCTTTACTGAAATCCAAAAAGATTACATCTGCTGGCTTCCCTTGATCACCTAGGTGGGTTACCTTGTCCTAAAAGGAGCTTGAAAAAAGCAGCACTTTCCCCTCATGAAACTGTGCTGACTGTGACCAATGACAGCAATGCCTTTCAGGTGTTTTTCAATACCTCCCAGAATAATCTTCTCCATAACTTTACCAGGCACTGAAGTGACACTGACAGGTCTGGAGTTTCCAGGGTCCTCCTTCTTGTCCTTCTTGAAAATCAGGACAACGTTCACCAACTTCCAGTCAGCTGGGACTTCTCTGGATTCCCAAGGTTGCTCCAAAATCATCAAGAGAGGGTTTGTGATGGCATCCCAGCTCTGAGGATTCTGGCATGAATCCCATCAGGCCCCATAGATTTGTAGGGATCCAGCTGGAGCCGAAAATCTCGCACAGTTTCAGGGTCGACTGGGAGTTGATCATTCTCACACTCATGGTCCTCCAGCTCAGGACACTGAGACCAGCTGCCCTTTGAAGCTGCCTTGTTATACAAAAGCAAATATGATTATACACCATGATAATGTGATGGGTCCTCCCGATACTTGTAAAATTTCATAGCCTCAAATCATCTTTGAAAATTCCATTTTAAAAATCGCATGGTGAGTTCTGTGAATACAAATTAGGATACCATTTAATTAATTGATTCTATCACGTAGATAGTTTTCAACAAGGTAATAAACAGGTGCGAGCTGCCAAAAAAATGCAACATCTTACTATGAAATTACTTGTATCCTCATTGTCTGGAAGCTTGAGAATCATCTGAGCCAGGGTCAAATGTGTATGTCCCTTCAAATTAAAAAAAAAATTACCAGTGCTCAGAATAGATTAGAATCCACATTTAGAACTTTCCTGTTGAATAGCTGCTGTGCAGATTTAACTGCAGGAGTAATTCATTCTGAGAGTGGCAATGAATTTTTAATTACTATTCATTTAAATTTCAGAATACTTTTGCTGTTCCAGTGAGATCTTCAAAAGTGCTATTGCATACAATATTTATTTAATTGTTCTTAGAGTATATATAGATCTGTTTAATAGAGATATGTCTGATCACAGAAAGATGAAAAAAAGGGAGCAGAAACATGTGGTGTGTAAGATCCTGATGTTAGTTTACCCTACTATTTCATTCAGCAATGGAAAGAAAAAGCTACAGGCAGTTCATAATAACTACAGAGATATAATCATCTTGCAGGTGTGCAGGTACTGTCAGATGCTAAATCCACCATCACACAAAATTATGGGGTTTAACATATTTTTATGTCGTTGTGCGTTTTTTTTTAATTAACCGCCTAATTTCTATACGGATGAATGAAGATAAACGTTTTGAAAGTCTTGATTCCTCTTTCCTTTATCAAAAAGAGAATAACTTCCTAAGAATAAGAGTTAAAACGTAAAAAACTTTTCATAGTAACTAGCCACTCATTCAGAAAAGAATGTGTGTTATGGCTGCGTGACTGATTCCTGTGCAGGCAAATAATGATGAGTAACTCCAGCTGACTGTTTCTAGTATTGTATTCAACCTACTATCAAACTAGACATGAGAGGAGGCAAAGGGTTTGTTTGTAAAGAGAAACTCCTTCACCACCACAAAACCGGCTGCAAATGCAAAATAAGCTAGCACCGATCAAAAGCCACTGCTTTGCAATGGCTCAGTTCCTCCCGCAGCCTGAGCTCCTTCCTGAACATCATTTTGTATCAAGGTAGAAACAATCTTAATGGCCGGGTGGAGCTGTCTGGATACAGAGACAGAGCCTGCTGTGCTGCTTCACTGTTACTGAAAGTTCAGTGCCACCCGTGAGAGTATTTGCTGTACCCAGTGGCAAACAGAGCAGTATCACCTGGAGCGAGGTATGGAGCCTTGCCTTGGCACTAAATTCCAAAGGGCCCGGTGAAGCTGAGATCCTCTGTTACAGGCAAGGAATGGCTATTGCACATATTTTATAATATTAGTATGTATTCTGCTAAAGTTAGTATCTGTTATGTTTTAGTATTTTAGGTGATATTTGTAACAACTTTTAGTATATTTTCAAAATAAACAAAAGAAGGAACATGGTTTTCTTCCCAGGATTTGGATACACCAGCCTTGTCCAGGAGACCTGAACTAGTGGCCAATAAATGGAAATCTCCTCGTCTCACGGGCAAGGGCAGAAAACTGTCAGTATTCATTGTAGCAAAGTATAGGATTCTGGGCAGTGTATCTTGGCTCCATTCCCTGTGTTCTCTTGACGTCCTCACCCCTTTTTCCCCTGTTGCTGGGAGTACTACTATAAAACAAGATGCAGAGTATGAAATCTGTCCTGTGCAGGCTCTTAAGAAAATGCTCTGAGAGGAAGAAGAATCAGAACAAGGTATGTCACTTCGCAGGATGATTATGAAAATTAAATGTGAAAAGGTCGGAAAGGAGGATGAACATTATGAGTCAGGAGTGAAACCAAACTGTAGTCATGAGCCACTTTCTATGGAGAGCAGCTTATTCCATACTCACCTGATGTGAGTTTCTTATATTCATGCAAAAGTCAGATAGCAATCACTGTCAGAGGTGAGATTTGTGAACTAGAGGGACAACAGGGTGCATGAACAAAGTCAGAACCAGTGCTTCTGGTCTCTCTCGCATCCTAAGCCATGTCTTTGGAAGATGTTAGAGTGGATACACAAGCAGATAGTCCTGTTAATAAAGGAGAAGTGCTGCCACTCCACTTGTGTATACTTGTCTGTATCTCACTTGTAAAATCCAAGGAGTTACCTTGCTTTTAAAATGTTTATATTTCATTTGAATTTTTCAGCATCTTGATCACCCATGGAAGAACACAGTGTGAATATGCTGACCCGTCTTCTCTCAGGCAGAGCAGTGCCACTGTTGAGGGTGGCTGAATTGTTCATTGCTCTGATCTTTTTAAATAAAACAACAGATCAGCTTTGGGTCTATTAATTACCAACACAACAGGCTATTATCCTACTCTTGTTCTTTTGCTCTCAGTCTACAGCAAAGACCCTTAGAATTAACTTCTTTACCAATAGGGGCTGAATAAATGTACAAAAGTTTGGGGGAGGGGGGGGGTGCTTGAAAGGTGTTCCAACCACTGAAAATATGTTTATTGACTTATTGACCTGTTTTCCTCAGGTACTTAAATGCCATACAGGAATTCTTTTCAAAAATATTTTTCTGTGAAAAGAAATAACAGATGGGGATGGAATAAGTTGCCTTTATAGGGATTTTTGAGTTACATAGATATCTGTATTTGATAAACAAACAGAGGGTTTGAGCCAAGCTTTTAGATGCCTGGAGGTAAAGAGGCTCAGTGGAGTTATGGCACTTCTATCACCCAGTGTAATGCTCCATAACTATTCAGTTTATAGCTTTGCTTTAGCAGCAAAATGAACTGCAAGTTTATATTTCTCTTTTTATTTGTTTATTCCACTGTTTTTTTATATGCTTGCACAACTACAAGAGATAAAGATATTAAGTTAAAAAAACTTAGCCCCTAACAGTGCTCCTCAACATCCAAGACTGCTTGCCCGTAGCAAGGACAGAGTCTGTCCTGCCTGGTTTCTGTACAACTGTGTAATCCAAGAAGCTATTGATTTTATTTTATCACTCAAATTCAGTATTGCCCAGACCTCAGTGATCTCTGCCAGGCATTCGGCTCTTGCTGCCTCTTGGAAGTTCGTCTCTTATTCCCTGGAGCCTACGTGATCTGGAGCAGCAACATAAACTTTTACAGTTTTGACCCTGTGTCACCCTTGTATATTTTCTGCCAGTCTCCTGCTGATCTGCAGTTTCCCTCCTGGGCTTTACTGCCTGAACTTCAGTTTTCCATGGACTATAGAGTCGAGCAACCAGCTCAGATTTAGACATCTAACTTTTCAGACATCCATGATGTCATTTACACTGTAGGCATCTGTGTGTACGTGTCTGGTCTTCCAGTACAGACAGGAGGGATGCAGACACCTCTGGAAGGCAGTTTAACTTGGCTTAGCTTAGAGGCTTGTCCAGTGATGACTTTAATCACCCTCTACTCGTGCCTGGTTGTCAGCACTGACTGCTAAGTGAACTGGGAATGACTACAACTTAAATGCTTAACTTCCAGATGCGTAAGCCTTAGCAGATGGGGCTGACTCAAAACTACCTTTAAAGCCCAGCTGCACTACCTTATCCTCAGATGCTGCTTTACTTTTACTTACTCTGCTTTTATCACTGCAATCCCTGGGTAGATTTTAAACCTACTCTGGTCAGCAGTGCTTGCTCTCCAGCAAAACCAAAAGGACAATAGGACATGAGCTCAGTGCGCGGAATCTCAGCTGGTCTACTGATTGGTGCAGAACAAGGCATCCTGCATCTTCTACCAGACAGGTGTCAGAAAGTAAATCCCACAGTCCAGACCAACTTCATCCATATTTATCCCATTCTTTTACACTCTTCACTCTCCAATTAATCCAGCATATAAACTGGTTGCACCAGTACAAATGATTACCTGAAGAACAACTGATATTTTTCTCAAAACTTTGGGCAGAAAAAAGCCCCAAAACTAGTAGGTCTTTGCACATGAACTGCAACTGAGAGAGAAACAACTACTTTTCTAGGAGTTGCTAGTCATCATGCACCAGAGCAGCTTTTTGTTGATACCAGGCATTGTTATTTTCTGTTGTATTGCCAGTCACAAATGTGATTTTTAAGTGGTTTACAAAATTACTCCTCGTGGAGGGTTTCAAAGCACATTGTGCTTGACAAATGCAGGTGGTAATGGAGACACAATGTTAAGGAGTGGAGGCAAATGTTCATCTGTAGACATATTAGGGATATGATGTTCTCTAGAGAAGCAGCCTCCAAACTGGAGACTGTAATGCCACTTAGAAATACAAGTGGAATCGTGAGCAAAAGTTTTGCTCTTGGCATTGCTACAAGCCAAATAAATGATCAGTGACATAGCAGTGGTAATACCAGCCACTGCACCGCAGGTTTTCCAGATTTCTGTCTCTCCCATACGCAAGATAATTTTGTTATTATATGAGGAGAAAGAACCAACTCTTCAATATATATGACAAAAAGTGCACGGTGTGTTCACTTATGTTTGTTGTGTCTGTTACCTCTTCCTCTTTGCAATTCTATAAGCTTACTTTACTCTCTTTTAAATAAATACTTCCCAAGGCACAGAAACAAATGAACTGGATACTTGAAACTTGGCTGTTTAACGTGGCACATAACCTATAAAACCAGGATATGAGATGACTTTTTTACAATATGCAATCTGAGGTCTAGTAATAAACAAGGTCTTTTTTTATTAAAGAGATAGTGTATATCAAACACCACAAAATGGATGTGAAGAATTTTGGATTCCCAATGGAGATTTCCTTTACTTTTCCACGGCACAGAAAGTTGCAGTTGTTGCTTCCCTGGCTGGGTGGTTTCATTACCAAAGAGTGCTTGCTCAGAGACATCTCTAAACATAGATACTGGATTTTGGGGATAGAGTACATGAAAAGCAATTTATTAACACATCTGTAAACTGGGAATAGCTTCAGAGAATTAGCATCAAGATAGTTCTATAGTTTTTTATGCCAATTCTGTCTTGTTTCCCACATAGCCATAGCCCTGGCTTATATGCAGGATAAGGAAGACATTGGACACTTTAAAATGAGCCTACAGACTGCACCGATGTCAGAGATTTCCTTACAAATTTGTACTCTTTGCCAAACTTCTTTTAGGTTGTGCTCCCTTTTTATTATTCTTGGGGAGTTTGGGGCTTGTAAAGTACATTTTATCAGGATTTTCAAGGGTTTTCTTCCAATCACAATGATGAGAAACTTACATAAAATTACCAAAAAAAAGAAAGAGACTGTTGCATAAACTAAAAAGCTCCACTCTACTGTCGTCATGAGAATCATTAAAACTATTAATGATTGCCCAGACTAGAGTTTTACTGTATGGCAGGGAGACCTTGAAACTGCTTGCACACAGTTTTTAGGTTTGCTTAGTGTTACAGTCCTCATCAACTTAAATGACAGTAGGGGGATTCGCAGCACATCTGAGTATCAGATGGCAGCTGAGACACTGGAAATTTAGGTGTATGTGTACTCTAATTTACATTTAATGTAAATGTAAGGCGCAGAGATACTTACAGTTACCTGGTGCTATGTGCCAATTTTGACTTTACAACTCTGTTGTTTATAATTAAATGAATGAATTAAGCTTTCTAGAAGTGTTTTGAACAAACTATGCCAGATTTCCAAACTGTCTAGATAATGAAACTTTCCATCTGAATGGATTTCTGTGTCCATTTGCTCTAAAATACAGATCTAGGACAGATCTAATGACATCGCCATGGGCTTTTTCGAGAGCTCTGTGCAACTGAAGCATAACCAGCCGTGATTATCCAGAAATTTGCATTTCTCATATAGATTATGAAATATGCCTAAAATATGTCACAGAACTCGTTTTGAATTCTACTTGTGCATGCACTTTACCTCTGGGTGTGTTGTGTCTTGTTTTGGAAGATCTGAATCAAACTTCTCTTTGTCCATCGTATTCTCAGGAAATCATCAGGAAAGGAATTGCTCAATAGCAGACTTAGCAATCAAAGAAGAATTACAGCCTCTGTAGGATTGCTTTATAATCATAAAATGAAAGAGGAAAAACTTGGCTCAGTATATAGAAAGATATTCTATATGGATCTAGCTACACAAAAGTATAGAACTAATGCCAAATGGGTAAAATTCTGTAGGTTGAAGTATGGGACAGCATAAACATATTAATGAATATGTAATATTTAATCATCTGTGTGGATTAAATTACAAGCACTGTGTTTTGTATTTGTGTTCCTGGTTCAAAATCTCTGCAGAGGTCTGATTGCTGCAGCAGCTGCAAATTTTGTGAGGGAATAAGGCCCTGACTCGGACTGCTTAGTGCCTCAAAAGTCTGGCACTGATCATCCTATCAATAACCTTGATACTGAACTACTATGAAATGGTAGTGACAAGAATACACAGCAATCAAAAAGTCACAGGGAAATTTTTCTCCTGCTATTCTGGTAAGACATTTATATAGCACCTTATACTTCTAAAGAAGCAGATAAACACCCGTGAATTAATTCTCTCCAGAAGGAGGTGCTTCCACTTTATTTTACAAGCAGTGAAAACACTTAACAATGAATCACTGATTTAAGACCTGCCCAGTCTCATGCACTGCATGTGAGACCTAATCATTTGATTCCCTTTTCACCATCCTCTGCTGTGGCACTTCCAGGTCAGGAGTTTCCCGTGCAGCCGCATCTGCTCACTCCTGATCCCCAGCTGAGTGCCGTGGTCTCTTTGCCAGCTGTATCTGGGAGCTCTTTACCAGCTTCAGCTGCTGTGTAGGGGGAAGGTGAACTGCTCTCTCTGCAGCTGAGGGCTGGACCCTGCAGTTCCCAATCCCATCCAGCCCTTCCAGAGGCCAAAGCACTCAGCAGTAGATTTGCATCATGATCTGTGATGCAGGCTTCCCTTGCTGTGTGATCTGACACACGGGCTTGTAGCCCAGACTGGGACAAGCTAATCCTGCTTTTACAGCCGTTGAAGTCCCACTGCGGGTCATGTGCCAAGCAGCCTGAATTGGCTTTAAAGACTTCTAAAAATGGCTTTCAAGGCACTACAACTTTGTCTGCACAACATCCCCAACTGAATTTAAAATTGAGAGAGCATCTCCCCCGTGTGCAGTAGGTTTTAGAAAACTAATAGTAGGAATTAAGTCTACTGTTAGGTCTCAGCTTTGCTATCACTCTATACAGAGTTCTCTAGAGGCCACCACCTCTCTGTAGCAACAAACAGAGGTGTTAAGCACAAATGTACAGTATCTCGTTTTGATCAACTCACAGTCTTTTCTACCATCCTTAGAGAGGGTCAGATTTGTTCTGGCCACACAGACATTCTCTGCACATGCTAAATGAGGTCTCATTTAGCAAGGTTATCTCTATCTCTTTGCTGAAATCACCCCTCTCAGCTGGTTACTCTGAACCTTGCAGCAAATTTGGATCTAAAGCCCATCTCCAGGCAGACACCCAACTAAACTCAGTGGGGCTTTCCTCAAACCTGTGGCAGCACAGCTCCTTGTGAAGGTGATGAAGGGCAGCTCTCACATGCAGAGCCTAGCAAGGGAAAGCAGAGCTTTGGGTAGAGGGTGACAGAGAAGAATGTGATGTAATTATTTCATTCATTTTTAGGGTCCTTATGGTTTCTGTTAGGGAATATAAACGATAAATCCCATACGAGACAGATACAGGCAAAGGAGGAGCAACTTCTGTAAGTGGTCTTCAGTACAGGAAAATCACAATCTTAAAAGCTGTCAACCCTGTCCAAAGAAAATATGTATTCACATATAAACACAATAATACAACACAAATAAAACACTAATAAAAAGGGTGCAGCATGCCTTACAGCAACTCACAAAGACAGGCCTTTTGATGAAGGTTTGGAAATTCCCCTCTTCCCTATTTCCTTTAAAAATCTTTTCTTTACCTGACACACATTATGCCTGTGATAATAATGAAGGAGATTTTGGGATGATGAACATGTACTCTTAACTTTAATAGAGATTTTCAGCTGGGTTATTTTTTTGTAGTCATGTGATGGTGATTTGTAGACCATGAAGTTCATAAGATCATATCCTCGACAGATGTGGGAGAAATCTACCTTATTTTACAAGGAGCAAATGCCTGTGCATGCTGATATTGCTGAAGAAGCTAAAGGAGCTCAGGCTCAGAACTGTCTGTAAAATTATCCCAAATTCATCTGTTCCTGCTATATAACTCCATCTTACACCTGTAAATGATAGGGAAACTTTTTTCTGAAACCTCTGAAGTTCATAAATGAAGACAATTTTCTCTCCTTGACACAAAGAAGATTCTTTCACTGACTGTCTTTAGGCAACTGCATTGACACAGTGTTTGAACTCAGCATCTTTTTAACAGTCCTGTCCCCTCACTTCTTTTATCTGTGACTAATGGTATCACTGTTCTTCCTGCCACCCACACTTTCTAAACTGGGTGTCATTTGTTTCTTCCTTTTTTGGAGCACTTCCTTTTCACCATCATCTTCATTAATAAAACATTTCTCATTCTCAACTTCACAACCTTGCAGGAAGCCCCATTAGCTTCCTTCACCCCTTCTTCCTACATTCACTGACTT